>NW_017280358.1:0-229 GCF_001594065.2 Cyphomyrmex costatus | reverse complement strand
TTATCGCAACTTTCTATGTATTCTTTCTACCGCGAATTCATCTACATACATTATTGTTTATATTTTTATGATGTATTATCTTTTGATGACGTGTTGTTTCCTACTTTTTTCTTCAATGGCGGGGGAGGTGGGGGAATTCGGGGACGTTCGTATTTATTTTTTGACAATGATGAAGACGTCGGCTCATAAGTCGTATCTGTCGACGTATTTTCTGTAGGCCAATTACAAT
>NW_017280357.1:0-522 GCF_001594065.2 Cyphomyrmex costatus | reverse complement strand
ATATAATTATATAATATTATACAATTTATAAGCAGTGATTTCTGTATAGAAATTATTGCTCATAAAATTAAGTATAATAGTATTTCATTATTAATTATTACGCAATTAGCATCACTTTCTAACCGTACAAATCTGAGATCAATAATTACGATTTTTAACTAATGAATTGTGACGATTTTTACTTGTGAATTTTTAATAAAACGTATCGAAATGTAAATATTGTATACACTTACAACGTATCGAAATGTAAATATTACTGTTCGTGAATCACGCGGAAATGCGCGGAAATCTCATCTCATGTCACATGTGCACATTAGAACGCCATTTTTATTTTACACTAGAACGTTTTCTATTCCTTGCCTGCACTCTTACACCCGTCAGTTCTGGCTTGTACTAGTTCAGTTCAGTACAGTTCTAGTGCAATCTCAGTGCAGGAACAGAAAACAAACCTAATATACAATATTATATTTGTTTGGCAGTGTTAATTTCAAATATCGTGCATTCTATTGGACTCAAACCATA
>NW_017280356.1:0-303 GCF_001594065.2 Cyphomyrmex costatus | reverse complement strand
TTCATTATTAGATAATTATTTAAAGTTTTAAAGATTTCAAGTACTAAAACCAAGTAATTTTATCAAATAATAGAATCTCATTTTTACGACCGTACAATTGTCAAACAATAACTAGAAAGAAGGACGCAAAAAGCAAAGCCTATCACGGTCAAAGCTAGATCAAGATGCTTATTATCATTATGTGTGAATTTATATATCGCGTATGTAGTTCTCTCAATCGCGTGCCAAACATTTTTTTTGAGACTTACAACGCAACTCTAAATAACTACCGCGGTAATATCACTTTAGTTAGATTGACAATCA
>NW_017280355.1:242759-244666 GCF_001594065.2 Cyphomyrmex costatus | reverse complement strand
GGTCCGAATACAAATTCAGCACTACACTAGGTCAGTTTTCATTTGCCGAATACGATAATCTAAAGCGCATTAATACGGTGCGCACATTCCGAATGCGTGGCACCAAAAAAGTTCGCACTCAGTGCGCACTGATGCGCACTAGTGCAATCTGTCGAATTCGCCATTAAGTAATTTTTTAAGATACTAATACAGCCCTCTAATTGGCTTATGCGGTTATGCATTATGTCATAAACCTTAGTCCGGATCTACAATAATTATGTTTTAAACCTTAAGTCATAAAAAATTGCCTAATTACAGTCAAATATTTTTCTCGTATTCGAATTTAATTGATCAATTTCTTATGGCTTAAGACTTATTAAAAAGTAAACCTAATAATCTATATTGTAGTTATTTAATCTCATTTTAAGAAAAATTAGGACATTTGATCTAAAAAATAATTTTTTTCGAAATTAACTTTTTTTTCAACTTGAGTTAATTCAATATTGACTTAACTTATGTTAAGGCTCCTGAATACTCAGCAAAGAACTCCATGTTGATGGTAGCGACACCGAATTAGTCGATGGCCTAGCAAAACTGATAGTTATACACAAAAATGCAAGCTCATGTCCGTGTCACAGTAGGTTTGTTCTTTTTCGCTAAACTAGGTCTGCACTGGAACAGTACTAGTACAGATCAGTACAGTTGACATTTTCACAAGTGCAAGAGTACATACAGGGGGTTTATTCTTGAAAAGAAACGTATACGAAAAATTAGGAAAATATTATAGCATATGCATGAAGTAAAAGTAAGGAGACTTAACTAGATAGGATATGGAGAAAAAAGTTGGGCACGAAAAATGTTCCGTGAACTGCCATGTCCGCCGAACGGAATAACTTGCAACATTTCATCGTCATATTGAATATTTATGTGTTCAGTATACTTGCGACTGTGTACACGTATGTGTACACATATGTGTATGTATACATACGTGTACACAGTCGCAAGTATACTGAACACATAAATATTCAATATGACGATGAAATGTTGCAAGTTATTCCGTTCGGCGGACATGGCAGTACACGGAACATTTTTCGTGACCACCTTCAGTCTACACAGTTAAGTCACAGTATAAAAAGGTGCTTTTTCATGCGCAGCACGCTGCAGCAGCAATTTGTTACTATTGGTTAAGAATTTTATGTAAGCTAGACGACGCACTTCCTGCGCAAAATACATTTTGCCGCAGTTCGTTGAAGTTGAACCGAACGAACAGCAAACAGCAAGCGGCAAGAGAAAGCGTACAATATGTCCGTCGTTTCATTATAAAAATATTATTTATTCCAATAAATATTAGGAAAATAAACAAAAAATGGCTTCGGATAAGGTACGGATACATGTTCGTAAATTAGATCATTTTATACTTTATCACAAATTTGAAAAAGTAAAGTGTAAACCCAGACAGCATGCTTGTCAGAATGAAAACTTTAAGAGAACTTTTTCAAGAGAACATTTAGTTATCTTTAAAATAATGTCTAAACGATATCTCATAATAATCATTTATTAGAGAATCTACCAAGAGAACTCTTTAAGATATCCGATTTGAGAGATGTCTTGAAATTGTTATCTTTATGATGTCATGCTAAATGATATTAGTTTGTTTTCTCATAAAAGATATCAATATGTTGTATGATTTTTGACAGTTCAGAAACGAGACATAATTATGATATCTTTTATGAGAAATTCATTTGATGTTACTTATTAGGAAAGATTCTGTTTCAGAGATGCCAGAAGGTTTGTAGATTATCGCGCCAACGTTCTGTGAATTCATAATCTTGCCATTCACTTCATCAGGGCGAGGAGTGCAGTGATACTTGTAGCAATTTCGGGTGGGATGCACTAGTGTACACTGGTGCATGTTAAGTCCGTGTACA
>NW_017280355.1:229472-241189 GCF_001594065.2 Cyphomyrmex costatus | reverse complement strand
TAGCAAGGTCACGTGATAATGACGTGAATTTTTGGTACAAATAACGTCAATTATGACATAAAAGTAACGTTATTCTGACGTATATATCACGTGATTATGTCACATCTTATTGACGTTATTTTATTACGTCAGGGAGACGTAAATATGACTAAAAAGTACTATTAGTGTCACTACTAGTGCAATAATGCAGTAGTAAATTCGTATATGCTTCGTGTAGAAATTGAAGTAAAATACCGGTCAGTTTTCCCTAATTACTGAAAAAAAAATTTTCTCTAAATTCGAGAATTAATTTTTTTTCATGATGCATCCCAAACGGTCACCCATCCGAAGTTGTACCACGACCTCGCATGCTTAACCTTGACAATCGTACGGGAACTGCTGTACCATGGTCGAAGTAACAAGGTCTGCTCGTATCCATGACAAATATTCGTCCGGTTCTGCGCAGGACTAAATTCCGCCATTTTTTATGTGTATATGTGTGCACAGAAAATCATTTTTATATGTTTCACATATATGCGCGCAATTTGGCGGAATTCAGTCTTGCTTGCTATTGGCTAGATATAAAAGGCTGCGCAATAGCAGACCTTGTTACTTCGACCATGTGCTGTACTTCGATGACCCACGAATCTGTATGTCAATGTCTGTATAATTGTGATATATCTGTTCAATGGAAATATTGAAATCAGATGGTTTATGTGTTTATATGATAGTGTATGTATTAGTGTATGTATTAGTATATGTATCATTTCCGTAAGTGTAATGTGCATGACATATCATTTTATCCTTGTTTTTCATCGAATATTAAAGTATAAAATGATACATCAAATAATAATACACAAATAATAACAAAAAATAATTAATTAGTAATGGTCATATACAGGGTGGGCCAATAACTCTGTCCACCTTGAATATCTCCGCTATTTTTAGAGATATGAAAATATTGTTATTACAAAAGTTGTAGGGCATCAAGAGAACTATAACATGTGCTAGTCATAATTTTTTTAGGTGGAGGCGCTTCGGAGATTTCAAGGTCAACTTCATTTTTTTAAATGGAATTATATGAATTTTTTTCACTATATGATTCCTCTAATTATTCTGTACATAAAAGTATTAAGGTAGAGATATAAAAAAACCAATAGTTTACGAGATATTTTACATATTCCTTTGGTGCATATTGACATATAATGTTTAATAACTCGTGAACTATTGACTTTTTGATAATCGTACCTTAATGCTTTTGTGAACAGTATAATGAGGTGAATTAATTGGTGTGAAGATTCTTACGTCAAAAGTGTTTGAAGTGATGTTCGGACTGATTGTCGCACATGCTGCATTAATTCGTTGCTTCATATTTTCCGGTGTGGTCGGCACTTCCTGGTATAAAATGTAAATATGTACATTTCTATGAATACGTACATTACTATGAATTGTACAATATGTCTAGAGGGATTTGTGGAACTTGGAGCTGAAACAAACATTACTCTAAGTTCAGTATCAGTAGATTTTTCAGAAGGTTCATGTAGTTTAGCTTCATGTAGTTTAGCTCGTCTGTGATTTTGGTTACAAGTTAATGTGAAAATGAAGTTTTCATTTGCTGAACAAGTAGATATGCTCCTCATTTATGGAGAAGCTCAGCAAAATTCAATAAGGGCGCAAGTATTGTACATTGAACGGTATCCAGATCGTATGCATCCTTCACATCGTACGTTTCAACGAATTTGTAAGAAATTAAGAGAAACCGGAAGCTTAGCTGCACAAAAATGTGAACGTCGAAAAAGAGTGTGTCATGATGACAACGAAGTCAACGTGCTTGCAGCAGTGAATAATAATCCTCAAATTAGCTCAAGACAGATAGAACGTGAGTCAGGCATTAATGAAAGTAGTATATTACGAATTCTTACTAAATATAAATACCATCCGTATCGTATTAACATTCATCAAAATTTACATGATACGGATTTTGAAAATCGTGTTACCTTTTGTCAGTGGGTGCAGCATAAAATGCACATTAACAATGATTTTTTTTCATTAATATTATTCACCGATGAAGCAAGCTTTACTAATTATGGTCTTCCAAACATGCATAATCTGCATTACTGGTCGGATGAGAATCCGCACTGGTTAAGAGATGTTGATCGTCAACGGCAATGGTCGTTAAATGTATGGTGCGGTATCATAGGCGACAAATTAATCGGACCGTATTTTATCAATGGAACACTTAATAGCACAAAATATGATAACTTTATACGCAACGATCTCGGAATTTTATTAGAAGACGTAGAGTAAGAGCTACGCTCAATGAAACCTTCCCAAATCGGTGGATAGGACGCGGTGGGCCGATTTCGTGGCCAGCTCGTTCACCTGACATAACACCACTCGACTTTTTTTTATGGGGAACATTAAAGAACATAGTATACCAGGAAGTGCCGACCACACCGGAAAATATGAAGCAACGAATTAATGCAGCATGTGCGACAATCAGTCCGGAAGTGTTAAGAGGTGTACGTGCTTCTGGAATTAAACGATTGCAGTGTTGCATTAATGCAAACGGACATCACTTCGAACACTTTTGACGTAAGAATCTTCACACCAATTAATTCACCTCATTATACTGTTCACAAAAGCATTAAGGTACGATTATCAAAAAGTCAATAGTTCACGAGTTATTAAACATTATATGTCAATATGCACCAAAGGAATATGTAAAATATCTCGTAAACTATTGGTTTTTTTATATCTCTACCTTAATACTTTTATGTACAGAATAATTAGAGGAATCATATAGTGAAAAAAATTCATATAATTCCATTTAAAAAAATGAAGTTGACCTTGAAATCTCCGAAGCGCCTCCACCTAAAAAAATTATGACTAGCACATGTTATAGTTCTCTTGATGCCCTACAACTTTTGTAATAACAATATTTTCATATCTCTAAAAATAGCGGAGATATTCAAGGTGGACAGAGTTATTGGCCCACCCTGTATATGACGTCAATGTAACATCTAGTTGACGTCATATCGATGACGTCAACTTTTGGTATTACAAATGACGTCAAAATAACGTTCCATTTATGTCACTTGACGGCATTGTCATCAAAATCACTTCATAATCACGTCATTATCACGTGAGCTTGCTAGCTGGGGTACGCTTTCTCGATTTTGCCGCTTGCTGCTTGCTGTTCGTTCGGTTCAACTTCAACGAACTGCGGCAAAATGTATTTTGCGCCGGAAGTGCGTCATCTAACTTACATAAAATTCTTAACCAATAGTAACGAATTGCTGCTAAGAAGTGACAAAATGCTAAGAAGTGACATGGCTTCTTCCATACATGCAACATAGCTGACTAGCTGTCAAACTATATTGATATTGAATATCGTTTAAATATCGTTTGAATATGGTTTATTCATTCAGTTTAGTTTTGTATAATATATTATAGTTTGTAGAAATGCCAGCGTGCTGTGTAAAATATATATCCGAGATTATAAAAAATATATATGTTCGGTTATGCTGCTCATATAGATTCCGCAATCGTATAGTGATTTGGGAGTTCCCACGAAAAATTTGCCAAATCCATCATATAACGATTGGATTTGCACGATATCCCAAGAAAATTGCAATATATCTCTCTGAAAAGCTGCAAAATGTAACAGAAATTATAGATGATGAATTTTTTAAATTTCACTTCTTTCAGTAAAGAAAACTTTTGATAAAACAGATGTATAATGTAAATTTAGTATTTTATTATTATTCTTACATATTTAATTTCATATATTGTTGTATTACACGGTTTTTTAGAGCATTATTAAGTATTAATAGTCTGATCTTAGTACAGCGTTTGAATCTCGTGCAACATTTAGGGGCGAAATTTGATTGGTTGCTCCAGTATTCAGTCGCCATTATGCGCAATGGTACACCTTGTTTTCTTACATCATGATAAGGATCATACAGTAGGATGAAACCATGAAGGAAGATATAAGGAGACTCCACTCGGTCTCGCCAGTCTACAAGACATGAATCCATTTTAGGTTTCGAGTTCCGTTTCCGATTCTCGACACTCGCAGCGCTCGTGAATTTAGTAGTGCTGCGCATAATGAGTGCGAGTAAGAGAAATGATCATTTCTTTTACTCGCACTCATCAGAATCGGAAGCTGAACTCGAAACCTAAAATGGGTCCACTTTTATTTTACGGAGTGGAGTCTCCTTATATCTTACTTCCTGGATGAAACAGTGACCTAGTTTCCACCGAAACCCTCAATTCGGTTTCACTACGGTATAGATCAAACTTAGTGTACTGTTTCCATTGGAAGTAGAATTGAAGTGAATTAATGTTAAAGTTTCATTGTATGACCAAATATCACGCTTATTATCCATTTTTGAACGGCTTATACTTTTAACCTTTTAACGAATAATGAAAAGGTTGGCGATATTTACTTTTAATCTATTTCAGTCGTTTCCACCGACTAAAATTTTATGTCAATTCGCTGCCACTCTGGTAGAAGTTGTGGATCGAAGTGGAAATGAAATGAGCAGAGTCAAACGTATTTCCATCGAGTTAAATTTGGTTCTACGTCGCATTAGGTGCGAATTAATGCTTCGGTGGAAACTAGACCAGTGTCGGCACCTTTGATCTTTTTCAGACGCGTCTTCTGGCCGTGCTAGAGCCCCTATTGGCTCCGCCATTAAATCAGGAGGTTAGGACCGTATTAATAGTATTAGGAACCATCGCTATTAGTAAATTTTTGGAATTATTACAAATTTGTAGTTATAATAAATAATTAATGTTCATATTAGTGTGTCTTTTTAATTGTAATATTATTATAGATGTAAATTATATGTATTATATATGACTACGTAAAGGAGAAAGAAAGAAATTTTTTCTCATGATAAATAATTATATTACGTTTTATTTTAAATTTTAATTTAAATAAGATCCAATTTTTAGAATAATTATAACATAATTTATTAATTATACATATAATTCATAGAATATATAAATATATGTAAATAATGTAATTAAAAACAAAATTAGAAACAAAATAAAAATATCTTTGTAATTGTAAATATAGAAGCAAAAATTAAACATGTTATCTAACCAAAGATTTATGTGTAAATAATCAAGTATTTGACATAAATGTGGTTTTTTGAAAAAAAAAAAAAAGATTCTTTTATTGTGTTCACATATACATATGTTTAATATATTTATGGCAGTGTATTCTATGTTGTAATATATTCAGTGTTAAAGTATATTTTATAGTATATATGTATATATTGTATATACTACAATACACCTTTAACACAGAATATTATTTATTTATTTTGCCAAATAAGTAATTTATTTCTGCTGCTCCTAGTTTTAAAGTTTCTGTTGATAAATTTTATAGTATAATATAATTTCATACGTGCAAATAAATGTATTACATAATTAATTGGAAAATTTTTACATGGATGTACAAAATTAATTTTTTTAAATTCCATAACAAAGTTGTTTATAACATTATCTTGTATAACAAATTCTTCAAATTTTTTCACGAAAATTGTCTCCATATTTGACTAACAAAATGTATAAATGTTTGACATGGTGTGTACAACGATCCATAAGGTACATCTGCATTGCCAGTGTAAGCTTTAAAATGAGAATATATTGTTTCTTTGTCAATATGCTGATGATGTGTGGCATATAAAGTACAAACATCACAAGTATGTTTTAAAAGACATTTTTTAATTAGAAAATCGCATTGATACCAAATTGAATTCTTTTCCTCAATAGCATAATCTTGATAATCTTTACTACTTACACATAAATCTGGTAACATGTTGATTTCTACTTCTTCATACAATTGATTAAAATTAAAACATTTAAAAAATGTTTCGCTAAAATCTACAGCACAATTTTCACCACTATTATCGTGAAAAAGTTTCATACAAAATAATTTTTTGAATTATCTGATAAATTGAATAGGTGTTGGATTTAAACAATTTCCATTTTGTTGTCGTATGTTACCAAAAGTATTTTCAAGAGAATCTTGATTAATTCTACGAGTTAAAAGAAATTGATAACCTTTGTGATGTAGAAAGTCCCACAACAGCATAATAGCATTTATTGTTATTTTCCAATCGACTTTATTGAATGAGTTATATCTTTTCCACTCTTATTCCTAACTACTAGAGAATCTAAAAAGTCTAAAAATTCAAACAAAAAACTTTCTGTTGTACCATTGTATGGTTTATTAAATTCTTTTTTGGCATATAAATTTGATGAATTAAGAACATCAAAAAGCTTATCAAATTTTTCTATAAACTTTACTGTTCCCATAGCTTTCTCAGACAATTTTTCGAGATATATATGTATGTTGACATTGCAGAAGAAAGTGAATAACTGAATATTTGTGCAGCATATTTTACTTTCATTTTTTCAAAGTTTGTTGGTCGTATGTGAGCATCAGTTAATTTAGGACATAATCGATTTGCTTTTTTTTTGTCATCTTCATAAAAATATGAGATATACTTCCATGATGTAAATTCATTTTCAAAACAATACGAATGTAATAATAAATTATTACGCGTTGCTTTTAGTAAATGACATGTATCATACACATAAAATATTTTTTGATCGTCAATGAAAAAGAATGGATTTTCAGGTGTAATTTTTAATAAATTACACAATGCAATATTATTTAAACCCATATCACTAACGACTATACATACTATTAAACCTATTTCTTTCAATTTTTTTATACATTGAAAAAGTGTAAATTGTAATGTTTCAGCCGGATACGACGTACGTGGTAACAAATAACTAATTGGCTGTTTCCAATTTTTATAAATTCCCCGAATTAAAAATACTGTCGCAGAAGAACAAGGTTCGAATGATCGTTTATCGCCTGTATCAGTAAAACCAAGCACTTTATCTTTACTTATATCGTAAAATAAATGTAATTTGATTGCTATTTCATCAAAACATAACACACAATACTTATCTAATTCTTCTATATTACTAACCTTTGTCAATAGATTATTAAATAGATGTTCATTTATTCCAGTTTTAAATGATAAATTTTGTACAAATTTATGTAGAGTACACTTTATAGGTAAGTAAAATAAACTCCTCAATTGATGATATACTTTTGGACCTTTAAAATATAATTACAAACAAAGTTGTTTTAATTCAGTAGAGTATTTAGAAACCACGGTGTAAGAATAATAGGTGTATTCACTCACCTACATTTCCCCTAAAATGCTGTGACTAAAGTGAGGCAGTTCAAACACATAACACTAGATGGCATAATGATCTAATACCTAACCTAATAATCTACTGTCTGAGAAATTCTGATGAAAAATTCTGAGAATTACTGCTTTTCTGATTTTTAGTTTGTATCATGCCATATAACTATTGTGTTATTCCTAATTGCGTTCAAAGATATAAGTGCAGTAAGAAATCAGTATTTCGAGTGTCAAGTAACATCAAACAACGCGAAGAATGGATTGGATTAATTCAGCATGCATATCCTGATATGAGAATACCTAAAATTTTCCTCGTTTGTGAGGATCATTTTAAGGAAAATGACATTATAACAACAAAAGTGATTAAGAATTCGGATGGAAAAGTAATATTTGAGGTAATGTATATCACAATGTATTATCACAATGCGAATGCGCCAGTACGCCAAACAAATAAATAATGATTTAATGAAAACGAGTTGTCAAAAAAAGAAACAAGCTCGTTTATATAATACATAAAAATGTAGAAAATGTACAAGATTCAATTTTTTAACTCATGTTACGAATGTTATTTTTAAGTTTATCAACAAAATTTAATAAAAGATGTTTGTGCAATTATTACAACAATTTCTTTAATTATTATAGTTTCTTTTATTATTATATGTTTCTTTTATTAAGATCTTATTAGCAGGTGATCTATTCACATATCTTTTAAAATACTTTGTGGGATTAGGTGTTATACATATACGCCACCTTCTGGTTAACTGCGGAATGTCCTGGAAAATCACAGTGATTTTACATGAGTAGAATCACCTATTATTCTTACACCGTGTTAGAAACCTTTCTTCTTTTATGAAAAAGTGCTTGATTTTGTACAAATATTGCACATTGTGGAGATAAAAATTTATTACAATGTTCAAACCATTCGTCAAATGAAAACTCGCATTTTTTCATTTTCCTCAAAATCTTTCAATTTGCGTTTCAGATAATGTGTACGGTTTAGTAACATTTTATTTTTACGTTGAAGCTCTTCCATCTTTTGATAATTCCTGCAGGATGGAGTCTGTGTTTCTCTTGTATTAATATTTTTATTTGTTTCCTCTATGTGAAAGACGATATCAGATTCTGTTTGCGACTCTGTGTCCTCCAAATTTACAAAGTCTGTTTGTGTTGCTTTATTTGTGTTATTTTCATTTAAAACCACAACTGAATCTAAAAATTAATACATAAATAAATCTAAATGTACATTATTATGATTATAATGTTATAAACAGGGTTGGTAAGGAACACGTTAAGGTGCTTTTTCATGCGCAGCACGCTGCAGCAGCAATTCGTTACTATTGGTTAAAAATTTTATGTAAGCTAGACGACGCACTTCCGGCGCAAAATACATTTTGCCGCAGTTCGTTGAAGTTGAACCGAACGAACAGCAAGCAGCAAGCGGCAAAATCGAGGCAATATTATTTATTGCAATAAATATTAGGAAAATTAACGAAGAATGGCTTCGGATAAGGTACGAATGTTTGTAAATTAAATCATTTTATACTTTACACTTTACTTTTTCAAATTTGTGGTAAAGTATAAAATGATCTAATTTACAAACATGTATCCGTACCTTATCCGAAGCCATTTTTCGTTTATTTTCCTAATATTTATTGCAATAAATAATATTTTTATAATGAAACGACGGACATATTGTACGTTTTCTCGATTTTGCCGCTTGCTGCTTGCTGTTCGTTCGGTTCAACTTCAACGAACTGCGGCAAAATGTATTTGCGCCGGAAGTACGTCATCTAGCTTACATAAAATTCTTAACCAATAGTAACGAATTGCTGCTGCAGCGTGCTGCGCATGAAAAAGTACCTTTAGGGTGCGTTCATACCTTAACAGAAAAGCGTAAAGTGAAAAAGCAGCAGCCAATCAAAACTCGCGTCGACAATTTCGATTTTCTTCAGATTAGCTGCTGCTTTTCCGCTTTCCACTTTTCTATCAAGGTGTGAACGCGCCCTTAGGGTGTTACCTATGGCAATCAGAATTTCGTTTTCCGAAATTTCGACTGTCATGGGAAAGTACCCTCACTTGTAACATAGTTATCATTATAATTTTCATTATTTTTTTAGTAACGAATGAGTAATGACGTTACATTTCCTTATGAGTAACAGCAATGATAATAAGTTATTCTTAAATATAAAATAATTTTGCCAACTCTCATTATAAACATGTATTTAAATTATACAAAGAAAATATTTTCATATTAATAATAAATCATACCATTTTCTTGAGTCAAATTTTCATCCTGTAATGATTGGAACATAGTTGGAATTGCATTTGCCAAGAGTCTATTTTTTAAATAATTTGTGAAATCTTTATCCTGAAAGTGAGCAGCACATAAACGTTGAGATTCATATAATTTTTCAACTTTCGGTATGAGATCATTCCGCATAACTGCTTTCGCCCAAATTATGGCTCTGTAATACATAAACAATTATACTTGAAACTGATTTAATATTTATGTACCACTACATGATATTAATTAACTCTCTCTTTTTTTTTAACATTAACTAACTTTTAGTTAATTAACATAACTAAAAATTTATAATATAATTTATAAAATAATTAAACTATTTTTATATATTAAAATTTATATTTATTATGTCATACATAAAAATATACAAGTATAGTCAGAGCTAGAAACAAAGCCCGTATAAGTGAATGCAGGTGCATAAATTATTACGTATACTCAATAGCAATTAGTACATAAAAAATTAGAATTACATATGTTTCAACCCTGGATGAACTCTAAATCATATTAAAATTGTAAAGTGATTATGAAGCCATTATTGCTAATTGTGTAAATTTCATTAAAGTTAAATAAACAAATAGAAAGACAGAATCCTAGTAATTAAAATTACCAGAATATATAGAAAATTACAGAATATTTCATTAATAACAGGTTCATTATTACTATTATTAAGATCCTATGTTTTATCTGTTTAACTTTTAATAAAGTAAGAATATTTATTTCTACTTTTATATTTATTTTTATCTTTTAAAATACTGAATGTGCTTACATACCTTTCTTTATCTTTTGGAAAGCGATAAAATGAAATGTTATCGCAATTATTGTTAGAACAGTTTTGTGCTGCACACACTATAATTATTCTTTTTTGAAGCATTTTCTTTCTTTTCCTCAAATTGGTTTCCGACGGCAGAGGCGAGTGAACAGGAGAAAAAACTGCAATGATATATAATAAAAATAAAAACAAAAACAACCAAGGTCATAGAGATCGAGGACAGTGAGTTGAGAGATCCATATCAAAGACCCACAAAAACACTTCAAATAAAATTAAAATTCCAACTGTTAGCTTATATTACAAAAATAATTACAAGTTTCCGAAGGTAATTATATAGAATACGGGCCTCACCTCCGATTTTGATCTAATTAGGCTCATTCGACGCGTTTTCACTCAAAATGAAAGAATCCGAAAGAAATTTGTGGCGCTCGACCTCGTGAACCGAGATATTAAGCGTTAAAGTTCGAGATTTTAGAGATTAAGATAGCTGTCACTGCTTTAAAAATAACAAATTCACTGCTTTAAAAAACAATTCACTGCTTTAAAGCAATAGTGGAGTCCCCCCGCAGGGGGGGCGGAATCCACTGTATCCACGCATACACTTTTACAACGTAGATATAACATGCGTGGATACAATAAGTTCCGCCCCTCCTGCGGGGAGGTTCCACTATTGTTTTTAAAGCAGCGAATTGTTGTTTTTACAGTAACAGTACAATCATAGAGGGACTGAGGGAGCGGAACATACTGTATCCACGCATATTACTTCTTGGCCACGATAATCCGGTCTTTAACGGAACCTGGGCCACTCAAATTTAGAAGAAGAAAGAAGCATATTACTTCTACGTTAAAAGTGTATGCGTGGATGCAGTGGGTTCTGCCCCCCCTGCGGGGGGGGCTCCCCCAGCTAGCAAGGTCACGTGATAATGACGTGAATTTTTGGTACAAATAACGTCAATTATGACATAAAAGTAACGTTATTCTGACGTATATATCACGTGATTATGTCACATCTTATTGACGTTATTTTATTACGTCAGGGAGACGTAAATATGACTAAAAAATACTATTAGTGTCACTACTAGTGCAATAATGCAGTAGTAAATTCCCCAGACAGCATGCTTGTCAGAATTGTAAGCGACAACTCGCTTCTCATAGTTTTTAAGTTGGCAATGCGCTCGTTACCAGACTCCCTACCACAGCGTGGCGCTGTGCTATGGAGAAGAGACCCTGTGATTGGTCGACAGTAATTCTAAGTTCAAGAATACGTTAAGAAGTCGCGTCCTAGACGCTCTGCAATAAAGTGTGTTTTTAACTAACGTGTGTTTCATCCTAGATCTTTCAAGCTATTCCTGACATCTTTCCATCGTTTCCTTAACCGGTTACGTTTCTATTTCTACCCCTCGATTAACCTTGTCGAAACCTTACA
>NW_017280355.1:218442-222647 GCF_001594065.2 Cyphomyrmex costatus | reverse complement strand
AAGTAAAATACCGGTCAGTTTTCCCTAATTACTGAAAAAAAAATTTTCTCTAAATTCGAGAATTAATTTTTTTTCATGATGCATCCCAAACGGTCACCCATCCGAAGTTGTACCACGACCTCGCATGCTTAACCTTGACAATCGTACGGGAACTGCTGTACTTCGATGACCCACGAATCTGTATGTCAATGTCTGTATAATTGTGATATATCTGTTCAATGAAAATATTGAAAACAGATGGTTTATGTGTTTATATGATAGTGTATGTATTAATGTATGTATTAGTATATGTATCATTTCCGTAAGTGTAATGTGCATGACATATCATTTTATCCTTGTTTTTCATCGAATATTAAAGGATAAAATGATACATCAAATAATAATACACAAATAATAACAAAAAATAATTAATTAGTAATGGTCATATATATGATGTCAATGTAACATCTAGTTGACGTCATATCGGTAACGTCAACTTTTGGTATTACAAATGACGTCAAAATAACGTTCCATTTATGTCACTTGACGGCATTGTCATCAAAATCACTTCATAATCACGTCATTATCACGTGAGCTTGCTAGCTAGGCCACTATTGTTTTAAATTAAATTGTTTATTAAAGCAGTGAATTTATATTTTTAAAACAATGCTTTTGTGTTTCTAAAGCAGTAATTTGTTATTTTTAAAGCAGTGACAGATATCTTAACCTCTAAAATCTCGAACTTTAACGCTTAATATCTCGGTTCACGAGGTCGAGCGCCACAAATTTCTTCCGGATTCTTTCGTTTTGAGTGAAAACGCGTCGAATGAACCTAATTAGATCAAAATCGGAGGTGAGGCCCGTATTCTATATAATTACCAAAATAAAATAAAAAACAGACATAAATAATTCAATAACATAAGAGCACCAATAGCAACACAAATAAACATTACTATACATAATCACAAATAACAATATAACAAGTTATATCAAAGTACAACTTAAACCATAATATAAGTTAATAATCATGCACAATTGTCACATGCAATAAAAGAATTAAATGAAAACATTCATCAAACTATAAAGTACTTATACACAAAGACCAGAAAGCAACTGCAATAAGATTTCAATAAATATAACATATAAAGCAAAGAAATGCAATACAAAGTAATAATTAAGTTGAATTAACGGTAACGTAAAAAATCAGTTTTTTTGCAGAGGACTTACCTGGCTT
Organism: Cyphomyrmex costatus; assembly: GCF_001594065.2. Classification (NCBI taxonomy): domain Eukaryota; kingdom Metazoa; phylum Arthropoda; class Insecta; order Hymenoptera; family Formicidae; genus Cyphomyrmex; species Cyphomyrmex costatus. The sequence goes on along the minus strand of NW_017280355.1, from coordinate 221,434 downwards.
CAACACAACGACTTTTGCAATTCACAGCATGCACTCTTCAATATAAAAAAAAGCCGAAAGGTCCCCTGATATTCAGATTTAAGGAAATCATGATCTTCCGAATATGTCGATGACAAATTGTAACTCACTTAAGCCAGCGGCACACGGTGCTTGTTTTCCTGCTGGATTGCTAGCTAGATCAGATTCTTGCCATTGGATTGGCTGCGATATTGGCACTTTCAGCACCGCAGCCAATACGGTGGCAAGATTCTAATCCAGCTAGCAATCCAGCAGGAAAACAAGCACCGTGTGCCGTAGGCTTTACATTAGATTTATTGGAAACGATTGCCAGTACGACTGCCAGCTGTGACAGTAACGGAGATACAAATAGCCACTTTACTAAAAACGGGATTGGCTACCCAAAGTTATGGCGACTTAGGATGCGCAAGCAAATCTGCGCGTCTGACTCGAAAACGGGGTATTGATACTACTCTCCTTACTCTTACTTCATGAGCATATGTAACGTATACTATAGTATTTCCCTAGATTTTCGTATACGTTTCTTTTCAAGAATAGAGCCCCAGAAGAACGTAAAAAAACGCAATAGTCATGGTGGAATAAAAATACAGGTGAGCTCGTCAGGTACACCAAGTTTTGATTCGTTCTGCGCACATATGGCGTTGGAACAAGTCGCCTTCCATATTGGAAAATAATAGTAAAGGAAACGAATTTGAATTGAGACTGATTTGTGATTTATTTTTGTAAAGAATGGTGGTGTTAAAGGGTGTATAAATCGCAGTGAAAATGCGAAAGTAAATAAAATAAAACATACAAAATAAAAGAAGGGCCAAGAGCCAAATGTTGACTTATAACAAACACACTTTAATTTAAATTAATAAACTTACAAATTGAATAAAGACAATACAAAATAAAAATAAAATAAACATATCAACAATATCAGACGTTTCAACACCGATCGGGTCATTATCAATGTTCACAAAAATCTATGTATACAAAATCTATGAAATTTAACGTAGTTTAAAGGGTGTAAAAATCGCAGTGAAAATGCGAAAGTAAATAAAATAAAGTTTTTTTTGTTTCCAAAAAATAGTGACAGCGGCAAAATGGATGAAAGTTTGTGGCAAAGAGGTTAACCTCAAAAGTGGTAAATAATATCTATATAAAATAAATGTTATTAGTATAATACAAATTTATATTACAAAATATAAAAATTATTTAATTAAAAAATGTTTTAGGACGTATTTGTTCGCTTCATCTTCTTCTAACGTCCTACAAAAAAAACCCGAATATTATGGAGATTATTCTCCAACAACAGTTAGAAGTCTTTACCTGATGCTCTTCCGACAGAGAATATAAAAAAAATGTATTTATCGAAAGCGACAGAGTTCTAATTCAGGAAAAGAAAACAGTCCACAATTTTGAGTATTGCGGAAAAAACGCTGATTGGCTGATATATTAATATAGCAGTCCACTTGCTCCATCACCGTCATCGGTTAATCATCTCCTTGCGCAACAGCACACCTCTATTTTATTCCACCATGGCAATAGTGCAATGACTAATATGGCGCGCCACATAAGAAATATTGAAAATATAGAAATAATGGAATTTTGATTTACTAAAATGTTGCCTGCTGCATCTCTTTGCATATGAACGATTTCAGAATTTTTCGTACTGATATTTTCTATAAATATATGTTATATTTATAATATTTATACAATAAGTAAACATAAAAATTAATAAATATTAACCAATTTTGTAATAAAAATTTTGTAATAAAAATTAATACACACTTAAGGGGTTATATACGTTTAAAGTTCAAAAAATCGATTTTTCAAAAAATATATTTTCTAAAAGTAGGTATTTAGAAGAATATTTCCTGAAAGTTTTAAATAGATCCGACAAATATTTCCAGAGATACAGGCTGCTGTGTACTTGCGTCCGACAACGTTTCGACTGTTGCATGGTCTCACTGTGCGCACACTCGATTATAGTGCGGTCTAATGCGCTTTTTTGGGACAAAAATATAAATTCATACATAAATAGCAAAATAAATGTATTTATAATATAAAAAAAATTCACTTTATTATAAATCTAAATTTTTCATATCGACAATGAAACTACTAGGGTTTGAACGTTCGTGGTTTGTGCTCACTTCCATGTCGCACGCGAGGAATTGCTAAGTAGAAGTTGTGTGTTGACGATCATCATGAAATTAGTTGCGTGTGATTTTGCAACTAATTTCATGACGATCGCCAACACACAACTCCTACTTAGTAATTCGCGCGCGATACGGAAGTGAGTACAAACGGCTCGCAAACAAAGATATATTAAAACTTTGGAAGCTGCTACTGCTGCAGAAGAGCTGTTATATGGACCTGGAATAGATGACACTATGTAAGTAAAACCCAAATTTTTTAAAATACATTTTCTCTGGTTTTAAACTTTAAACGCGTTTTGCTCAAAACTACATTTTTAAAGTCGGTGAGCAAGATATCTCAAAAACTAATGAATCGATCTCCCTAATTTTTTTTTACTTACTTTGGACATGAATATCTCGTAATTAATCGAAGGGTTTATATTTTAAATGCGTAGTTTTTTTTTTATTAATGAAAAAAGGACAATTTTTAAGGTAAAAATCGAAAACTTTTCTTTAATGAGTCGCCATTTTGTTTCTAATCAATATTTTCAAAAACCGAACGATTAATTACTAGCTTATATAATATACTAATGACATTTTTTTGGATTTTTAATTTTAGATGAGTTCCTGCCGAGATATGTTGCTCACCGCAAAACTATTTTTTTTTAAATACGTCTCTGTAGACCGGCGCAGATTCTAAATTATTAAATATTTTTGTACAAAAAAATTTTGAAATATACTTTAAATATAACTTTATTGGATGTACAAACTGAAACATATGTATATAGTTTCATTTTGTTTAAAAAAAATCCTTAAAAAATCGCTTTTTCCAGCCCTCTAAATGTATATAACCC
>NW_017280355.1:214091-218418 GCF_001594065.2 Cyphomyrmex costatus | reverse complement strand
ATGTTTTATATATATATATATATATATATATATATATATAGTATATCTTTACTTATACTACTCTGATGTTTAACATTACTGCTTTTAATTTTTCTGTATTAATTTTTCTGTTTGCTTATTGTGTAAATATTATAAATAGAGGAAAGTCACCGATACTGACATAGGTCTCCTAAAGTGACACCCCCTTATTTCTTATAAACTAATCTTTGCACTTCCCCAGACAGCATGCTTGTCAGAATGAAAACTTTAAGAGAACTTTTTCAAGAGAACATTTAGTTATCTTTAAAATAATGTCTAAACGATATCTCATAATAATCATTTATTAGAGAATCTTCCAAGAGAACTCTTTAAGATATCCGATTTGAGAGATGTCTTGAAATTGTTATCTTTATGATGTCATGCTAAATGATATTAGTTTGTTTTCTCATAAAAGATATCAATATGTTGTATGATTTTTGACAGTTCAGAAACGAGACATAATTATGATATCTTTTATGAGAAATTCATTTGATGTTACTTATTAGGAAAGATTCTGTTTCAGAGATGCCAGAAGGTTTGTAGATTATCGCGCCAACGTTCTGTGAATTCATAATCTTGCCATTCACTTCATCAGGGCGAGGAGTGCAGTGATACTTGTAGCAATTTCGGGTGGGATGCACTAGTGTACACTGGTGCATGTTAAGTCCGTGTACAATGTACATGTTCGTGCATATGTTATATCCGTGTACTGCCGCGGTGGTAGATTAACAGTGTACAACGGTTTTAATATGCACCAGTGCACACTTATTTTCCCAGCCGAAATCGCTAATAGATACGTATCAGTGCATTCCTCGCCCTGATGAAGTGAACGGCAAGATTAATTAATTCAAACCTGTAAACATAACCTGTAAACTCTCTTTTTAAAGAAATTTATATATTAACATATAACAGATTTCTTTAAGACATCATAAATATGAATATATATGTTAATCATAAAGATGTCCAATTTAAGAAATCTTTTAAATATCATTTTTGTGACATCTTTCTGTTCTCAAAAAACGACGCATTAGATAACATTCAGTTATCTTTATGTGATCTTTAAGAAGTTTCTCTAAGTTATCAGATTCAGAAATAAGATATCTTTTAGAAACCTTTTGGATAACATCATTAATACTAATGAAAACATAATCTGTTTAGGTAATTTAAAGAAGTAAAAACCCATAATTCATATATATGTGGCTTATTTCTATATAAAATCAGCTAAAAACGAATTCTACAAATGTGAAAACAAAATTCTTATGATGTTATTTTATAAATTACGTAGTTTAAGTAATAGTAGCTATATTAGTGATAATATTAAGTCCTTTTATATGTTTGTAGTTTTCTAAAACTATTTTATTTATATTTTCCTGTTTCTCTTATTTTTCTTATAATATGGTTTTAAAAATAAAATCGTTTATAGTCTAAACCGGCATATAGTCACGTGTCCCATCACGACATATCGTAACATAGGCTACGTTCCGTTTCTGGCATATGCGCGCATTTTATATAGTGTGCGTCACGTATACTATATAGGAATGCGCGCATATGCGTGAAACAGAACGCAGCCATAACCTGCACTGCGGTCACATGCGCATGCTCTGTGGCCATATACGCATATGTCAGTTTTGGGGCCCATTTTGTCTGACGCTCGTTTTCGCCTACTCGATAAAAAAGTTAATTATTGCAAAATTCTTAACAGTATTATAAAAATTGCTATTGAGCATCAATAGAAGACACTTTCCAGTTTACATTTATATCTCCAAAGATTTATTTTCTGCTTTCGTCTAAAAAATATAGTCTAAAAACAAAGTAGTATGTCGGTATCGCTGACCTTCCTCTATAACATATATATAATGTGTGTGTAAATATTATAAATATAACATATATATATATATATATATATATATACAGGGTATCCCAGTAACTCTGTTACAAGGCAATATCTCTGTTACCGTTAATGATACGCGAAAATGTCAAAGGAAGAAATTGTTTGGTTCGGAGGGGAACATGTATCGGTCACCTTGTTTCGTTTCTAGGTGGAGGCGCTAAAAAGATATGAAGGTCACCTCCACTTTTTTAAATGGAATTATGTAATTTTTTTTAGATAACGTGATTCATCTAATTATTTTGCATATAAAAGTATTAAGGTAGAGATACCAAAAAACCAATAGTTTTCGAGATATTTTACACTTTATTTTGACACAAAATGTTAAATAACTCGTAAACTGTTGACTTTTTGATTATCATACCTTAATACTTTTGTGAACAGAATAATGAGATAAATCAAATGGTGTAAAGAAAACACATAGTTGCTTTAAAAAAAATATGTATACAAAATGAATAATTTTTTAAATACGCAGACTTCCCTCGTACTCGTAAAAGTCCTAAAAATTGGCGGAAAATGCAGTTATCGTAAAATTTTATACGTAAAAGCGTATATTTCACTCGTTTCATCAGCTATTAAATTGTGTGATTCTGTCCGAGAATAGGCTCACTTTACGTGCCTTTTACGACCATTTACTGACTATCAGAGGAGGAAAGGACAGTTTCCTCCAATTTTCACAAGTGTTTTTGTGCGATCTCGCCTTTTAAATTTATTCAAATTGTCTTTATTAAAAAATAGGACGCAAGAAAAATTAATGTGTTTTTCTCGCCTATGATGTCACAATTCCAACATGGCCGTCACCGATATTCAGGAGCCTTAAGTTAATTTTTTATTCCTTCAACTTTTAACTTAACTTTATTAATTTTGTAAAGCCATTAACTCTAACTTTATTCAGTTAAAAAAAAAACATTAACTTACCCAACCCTTTTATGTATTTTTGTTTTTCGTGCATCGTCATTATATTCTTTTCTTTTGTTATTTACTTTATTGTTGTTCGTTTAATAAATCGTGATTGTCCTGCAAATACCGTTCTACTTGTATTTAATTTCTGTATCACCGACCGACGCGAATACTCCTCCTGCCGAATCTTTTTTCTGCGACACGCATTTCACTGACGAGCTAGACCACGCATAAAATCAAGATGTTACAAGGTTCGAAGAAAAGAGATTCACCACCAGAGAGCAGCTGATCGCCAAAACAGAGGCTTATTTTGAAGAGTTGGACAAATTGATATTATTCGGACGGCTTGAAAAAGTTGGAGAATCGTTGGATCAAGTGTAACGAGCTGAAAGGAGACTATGTTGAGAAATAAAAATAAATCGATAAAAAAAAATGTGTTTTACTATGTTTTTCTAAAAACTTATTGATTTGTGCTCGTATAAAGGTATGGTGGAGTAGGCAGTCAGTTTTAAAAACAAAAAGACAAATCTCTTTCGGTGGAATTTTTGCATATGTAATATTTATATGTAATTGATTTCATACCATAATTTTGTTAAATTTGTAAATAAATTAATTTTACAAAGACTTATTTCCTAGAATCTGTAAACTTATCAATGGATTTGATGTACGAGCTAGATATCTTGATTTAGTAGTCGTTGCTCCTGATACAGCATCTCTATCAAATTTTCTTTTCCTTTTTCCTATACCCATAATTTTCTTCAAAGTGGGTGGTACTATATATTCAGGCACATCTTTTAAATGTGGTTGCAATTTCACAGTATGCAACGTCTTGTCGTGGCGTAATGATTTCAAGTCTCGTGGATTATCCTCAAAATAACTTTTTAGCTTTTCACAATTTATAACTTCTTGTTTAATTTCTTTCAATCGCGCTTCTCGAACAGCAATCCTTGTAACGGCTTTCCAAGCATCTTTCGCACGATATCTAAAAAATTTCATAAAATGTAACAAATCAGCGTCAAAAACAAATGTAAAAAAAAATTAAAAAAATAAAGTATACAGGGTGGCTGAGAATAACCGCCAAATATTTCATGCGTGGGTAGAACAGACTATACCGAGTCGAAAAGTCCTGTACCATTTTGCGATAGCAGTAATAGTGTTAATGAGATATTAATTTATAAAAATATTTAAATTCGCCCGGCCCATCGTCAAATGCAAGCGCGCGGCTGGATAGGACCGCCCTGCAAAGCGTGCCGAGCGCGTTCGCTATTGCTAGGCGTTGTTTATAACAAACGTTTATAAGCGGCAATAGTCATCGCTAGACATGAGTCGCGTGCTTAGCAACGGCGAACGCGCTCGGCGCACTTTGCAGGGCGGTCATATCCAGCCGCGCGCTTGCATTTGACGGTGGGCCGGGCGAATTTAAATATTTTTATACATTGATATCTCGTTAACTATTACTGCAATTGCAAAATAGTACAGGACTTTTCGACTTACAATTAATATAGTCTGTTCTACCCACGC
>NW_017280355.1:196892-214060 GCF_001594065.2 Cyphomyrmex costatus | reverse complement strand
TCTCTTTCTCTCTCTCTCTCTCCCCCCCCCTCTCTCTCTCTCTCTCTCTCTCTCTCTCTCTCTCTCTCTCCCTCCCTTTCCCTCCCCCCTCTCTCGTGCGAAAAAATCTGTAATGTGTTGTGACAAAACAATTAGAAAAATCGGATTATACATACCGAAAGCCTTCCACTTCTTCCAATTTAAACTCATAAGTTTTAAATAGATTCTCACAATTGTAAATGTGCTTCAATTCCTGTTCTACTTTTTTCATTAATGGTCTTTCCTTAATAGCTACGAAGCTAAGAACGGTCCCCTGATTCTTTCCACGGGCAGTACGCCCTGCTCTGTGTATGTAAGAGTTTAAATTCAATGAAAAATCAAAGTTGATTACATTGGATACGAATTGGAAATCGATGCCACGTACAACACCCGATTCCTTGTCTTTCTTTCGTTTACTTTTTTTCACTTTTATCATATGTGGCTAAAAAAAATAAATATATAAACAAAATGATATAAATAAAATAATATATTTTATTACAACATACATAGAGAAAATATTCTTTTAGAATTCATCTTAAAATTCATGATAATTGTAGGATATGAGATTTTAAAGAATTTTATGTATTTCTCTCTGATTGCCCGCAATAAAATATGTAAAATACGTCTAATTAATTTTACTAAAAGTATGGTTCAATAATTTAAAAATGTGTTGAACAATTTATAACTCTTTGTTTTAAATAAAATAAATGTGTGCTTAGTAGTGATAAATATGAAATATCTTACATAAATTTCACAACGTAGCATACTATTTTTAATTTGACTCTTATTGTTAATTGTCTTTGATAATTTCACCATGCAGCATGGTAATTGATCGGTTATTTGCCCGTTTCCGCTAATGTTTTTCTAATTTTTAGAACTAAAAAAAGACGAAAAGCAAATTGAATCGAGATTAAAATTAATCTAGGTAATTATGCACTTTAGGGGACCTAGCTCCGATGACCTTAACCTTGACATATGTTGTCAAAGTCATGATTCTGAGCAACTTTGCCTTAATAACTAGATGGCGGACTCTTATAGTTTTTGAGATATTAAGCGTTGAAGTTATTTTTAACAGTAATGAAACTGTATTTGTGCGAAGCAACTCTTATTCCATCCCTTTTTCTGCGAATGAGCTCGCAACTTCCATGTCGCTTCATGTTGTAAAGTGTACGCGTGAATACAGTAGGTTCCGCCCCCCTTGCGGGGGGGGTTCCACTACTATTAAAAATAGCCTAACCCAACTCATTTAGTGCAGGTGTATGGTAGCTATCGCTTCGCGTAGAAAATCGAAATTCATGTGCACACACAATAGTACAACCATAGAAGTGTGTTCGCATAGAAAAGTCACATGCCTGTACTGTTGTGCATGGACTTCGATTTTCTACACGAAGCGAGATCTACCTCACACCACTAAATGGGTTGGGTTAGGTTATTTTTAACAGTCGTGGAGCCCCCCGCAGGGGGGGGGCGGAACCCACTGCATCCACGCATACACTTCGCAACATTTAGTACTTCACAAACAAAGTAGGTGTTTCCCATTTTCTAGATGTTTACCGGAAAGACATATTATTGTATTATACGAAATTAGACTTTTAGGTCTAAATATCTCAGAAACTATAAGAGACCGCCGCCTAGTTGTTAAGGCAAAGTTGCTCAGAATCATGACCTTGACAACATAAGTCAAAGTCATCGGAGCTGGGTCCCCTAAAGTGCATAATTACCTTAATCTACATTGATGGAAATGGGCATGTTTTGAATAACGATATTTGACTAAAATACTATTAAAGTAGCGAACAGTACGCGGTATTGCCGCGGAGTTCAATTTTCCGTAATTAAAAAACCACAGAATAGAAAAAGCGCAGCACTGCAAAATCGTTCATCGATCCCGAAAATGGAGTTAAAAAATAAGAGTAAATGAGAAATGTATTTTAATAATTTTTAATTCTATACACTGCAAGTTAATTTAGAAATTAATAATTTCTGAAAGTTATAACGTGCCAAAATGTAATAATAGCAACTAATATCTATTAAAACGTAATATACATATAAATTTTTAAAACAATAACGATTAAATAATAAAGAGCTCTAAATAATGAAAATTAATATACATATAAATGACAGGTGATGATATTTAGAAGCCAATCGCAGATTCATGTTTCAGATTTTCATTGAAAGACAAAAAATGAATTAAACTTGCAAAATAATACTGATATGTTGAACTCTTTGTATTATGATTTGATCACAAAAAATTGATGTTTAATGTTTTAAATTTTATGTATTTATTTGTATTTACTAGTCATATTTTTCACACTTTAATGTTCTTATTGCATATTGACCTCTCATACACTATTGACTTTCTGTATTCACATCGTAATTTAAGATGATTATCGTTAACTTAATTTCAAAGTAAGTTTTTAGCGAATTTGAGAGAGAAACTTATATATTTTTAATTTTGACTATATTAATTTTATTCTCTCGACTCGCGCGCGCGTTATTTCAGTGAAAAATTCTAACACACGGTTTCTGTATTCGGTAAAATATGACAGATAACAGAAGATTTTAGTTTGACAACAGTTTAACAATAATTTGACGACTTGGCGAATCCTTATTTTTACACATTACGGATTTCTATCAATCATATGTTATACACCGAAGGGAATCCAAAGGTTGAAACGTCTATTAGCGTTTTTCATTAGGATGCACTCAGTGCGCACTAGAAACTCGTAGAGTTGAAGCAACACTGTTCGAGTTTACCAACAGTGCAAGTTTTTTATACGCCCAATGAAACACTTGTGACTTGATGAGTGCGCATAGTAGTGTGCCATTTTTATTTCTCAAAACGTCGACATATTTCATTTATAGCAAATGCATACAAAAATGAATCGTGAAGTTACATTGCCCTCGAAACTCGGAAATAGGATTTAAACTACAACAAAAATAAAAATTACTTCTATTATATTAGGACCTTGAATAAGTTCTCGCTGTTTTCAACAGATAATGTTAACAGAACTGCGTGCGTGTAGTTGAAGATAGGAACACATCGATTAAGAAGTATGATAAGCAAACTTGAAATTTAGTGTAGTCATTTCGCCGAAATGTAAATTTTTTGTTTCATAGTGTTAAACATGACGCTTCAAAAATAATGATTTTAATGTTAAAGATAAAGAACGCTCTGTTGTACCAAAAAAGTTCGAAGACGAAGAATTGGAGACATTACTGCATGAAGACTCATGTCAGACGCTAGCTGAACTTGCAGAATCATTAGAAATTGATCACACAACAGTTTCAAAATGTTTGAAATTATTAGGAATGATTCAAAAGCAAGGACATTGGGTACCATACGAGTTGAAGCCGAGAGACGTCGAACGGCGTCTTTTCACGTGTGAATAGCTGCTTCAACGGCAGAAAAGGAAAGGATTTTTGCATCATATCATAACTGACAATGAAAAGTGGATACACTACGATAACTCGAAATGTAGAAGATCGTGGGGTAAGCCCAGTCATGCATCAACATCGTCGGCAAAGCCGAATATCCGTGATTCGAAGCCTCTGCTCTGCATTTGATGGGATCAGCTGGGTAGTTTATTATAAACTGCTCAAACCGAAGGAAACGGGAGCTCGCTATCGACTACAATTAATACGTTTGAGCCGAGCATTGAAAGACAAACGGCTGCAATTCAACGAGAGACACAATAAAGTGATTTTGCAGCATGACATTGACCGATGTTGCGAAAATGGTCAAGACATACTTGGAAACGTTGAAATGGGAACCTACCCCACCCGCCGTATTCTCCAGACGTTGCTCCCTCTGACTATCACTTGTTTCGATCAATCACACGACCTGGCTGACCAACACTTCCGGTCTTATAAAGAAGTAAAAAATTGGATCAATTCGTGGATCGCCTCAAAAGATGACAAGTTTTTTCGACGCGGGATTCGTACGCTGCCCGAAAGATGGGAGAAAGTAGTGGCCAGCGATGGACAATACTTTGAATCATAAATGTATAATCAGTTTTTCACAATAAAGCCTCGAATTTCGGAAAAAAATGGTGGAAGCAAAGTTGTACACCTAATACCGTCATACTTTTATATGCAGAATTGTTAAAGAAATCATGTATATTATATAAAAAAAAGTTATGTAATTTCATTGAAAAAGTGTAGGCAATCATAATGTCTTCTTGGTGCCTCCAGAATGATCAAAATCTCCTCGGGACCACTTAAACAACAAGTAAGTCATTCAAGTGGTCTATTTTAGATACCTCATCTTATATTTGTATACATGTAATTGTAAACAATATATATAGAGGAAAGTCACCGATACTGACATAGGTCTCCTAAAGTGACACCCCCTTATTTCTCGTAAACTAATCTTTGCACTTCATTAATACTAATGAAAACATAATCTGTCTAGGTAATTAAAGAAGTGAAAACCCATAATTCATATACCGGGTGGTCCACTTAAATCCTACATCTTGAATATTTCGTTTATTTTTGACAATACGAAAAAATGTTTCAAATAAAAATGGAACGGTATCGAGGGGGACACGTTTTAGTCACATTGTTTTTTTTCTAAGTGGAGGCGCTAAAAAGATATGAAGGTCACCTCCACTTTTTTAAATGGAATTATGTAATTTTTTTTAGATAAGGTGATTCCTCTAACTATTTTGCATATAAAAGTATTAAGGTAGAGATATCAAAAAACCAATAGTTTTCGAGATATTTTATACTTTATTTTGGTACATTTTGACACAAAATGTTAAACAACTCGTAAACTGTTGACTTTTTGATTATCGTACCTTAATACTTTTGTGAACAGAATAATGAGATAAATCAAATGGTGTAAAGAAAACACATAGTGGCGTATATAAAAAATTTTTTTTAAAACGTTTTAAAACGTTTTAAGCTAAAAACGAATTCTACAAATGTGAAAACAAAATTCTTATGATGTTATTTTATAAATTACGTAGTTTAAGTAATAATAGCTACATTAGTGATAATATTAAGTCCTTTTATATGTTTGTAGTTTTCTAAAACTATTTTATTTATATTTTCCTGTTTCTTATTTTTCTTATAATACGGTTTTAAAATAAAATCGTTTATAGTCTAAACCGGCATATAGTCACGACATATCGTAACATAACCTGCACTGCGGTCACATGCGCATGCTCTGTGGCCATATAAGCATATGTCAGTTTTGGGGCCCATTTTGTCTGACGCTCGTTTCCGCCTATTTGATAAAAAAGTTAATTATTGTAAAATTCTTAACAGTATTATAAAAATTGCTATAGAGCATCGATAGAAGACACTTTCCAGTTTACATTTATATCTCCAAAGATTTATTTTCTGCTTTTATCTAAAAAATATAGTCTAAAAACAAAGTAGTATCGCTGACCTTCCTCTATATATATATGTATGTAAGTGTAGAAAACTATATACGCAATTATAATATGTGTGTATAAAGCTCCACATTCCACTTGATATAATCAGCAAAATGCATAAAAACGCCAACTTTGAATTGGTATAACTCAAAAATCATAATTTTTTAGATCTTATGCCCTTTGACACTTTTGATCTATACATCAAGAACAATCAGATAGCAAATATTTTCAGAAAATTTGACCGAAAGCCATTTTCTATGAGGATTCTGCGGGGTCATTTAGAAAATAGATTATGTTCAAATATAAACTAGAAATAATAATTTAAACTATTAAAACAATTTTATTCATAGGATAATGTAATTTAATCGGTTGCTAAATTGTTCCACGTTTAATATTAAATATAGTAAAATGTATAGCAAATTTTGCGAAAAAAATTCTCTACATGTGGATGTATACTTTACCTCTTGTAACATTTTCTCGTCCGATGCTATTATAATGTCATAAGTGCCGCTGTTAAATTGTAAAACCGCTCTACATCTTGAAGTCGCTGGTAATTCAGAATTTAGAACACAAGTTGGAATACCAAACTGCTCTAAGAACAACTTCAACTTATAGCATCTATCTACAGTATGTACAAAGATTATACATTTGCCCCTGAATAAAAAACAAAAACACATAATATATTTGCAATAATTAGTAAAAATCATTTTCTATTAGAAAATATGGTAATTATGCACTATAGGGGACCCAGCTCCGATGACCTTGACCTTGACATATGTTGTCAAGGTCATGATTCTGACTAACTTTGCCTTAACAACTAGACGGCGGTCTCTTATAGTTTCGGAGATATTTAGATCAAAAGTCTAATTTCGTATAATACAATATATGTCATTCCGGTAAATGGGAAACCCTAGAACAGACAGCTTTACGTATAAAGTCTATTAAATATTGACACACGCACGCACGCACGCACGCACGCGCGCACGCACGCACACACACACGGGCGGGTGCAAGGGGGTGGCCTTCCCCCTGTGCACGGACACACGACTTCCATGGTAAATATCTAGAAAATGGGAAGCACTTACTTTATTTGTAAAGTAACTTTTACCCCCCCCCCCCTTCTGCACAGGGGCACAGGACTTCTACGATTATACTGTTGCTATGATAGTACTGTCGGGGCAGACCTCTGTGACGGTGTGGGTGCAGGGGGGTGGCCGAAGGCCGCCCCCTTGCACCCGCCCGTGTGTGTGTGTGTGTGTATGTGTGTGTTCCATTCGTTATATAACGATTATGAGTCTATTACTTGATATTTTACACACACACAAACACATACGAGCGGGTGCAAGGGGGCGGCCTTCGGCCACACCGTTACAGAGGTCTGCCCCGACAGTACTATCATAGCAACAGTATAATCGTAGAAGTCCTGTGCCCCTGTACAGGGGGGAGGGGAGTGAAAGTAACATCGCGTAGAAAGTTTAACGTTTCTGAACAGAGAAAGGTGTAGAATAGTACTTGATATCATACGTATATAGCAGAAATGAAACGTATATTTTAGAACTATGATTGTTAATAACTTTTTAACGAAGGACGAGCGACGGGAATAGTCAATGACCTTGACTTTCTTGAGGATCAAGGTCAAAATCAAGGTCACTCGGAAGTCATTTGAGGTTGACTGTGTAAAGCGAAACATTTACCCAGTAGGTTTCACTACTGTTAAAAATAATTTCAACGCTTAATATCTCAAAAACTATAAGAGTCCGCCACCTAGTTATTAAGGCAAAGTTGCTCAGAATCATGACCTTGACAACATATGTCAAGCTCAAGGTCATCGGAGCTGGGTTCCCTATAGTGCATAATTACCGAAAATATTATATACTCTATTAAACTTATCAATGTGTAAAATACCTAATTAAATGTAACTTTAATAAAGCATATAAAATAGTAGCTTTATCATTTTCTTCTGCAGCCAAAGTATAGTGAGTCAATTGTGTAGGAGGAGCTAATGGTGGCTCTTCTAACTTCAAAATTGCAGGATTGTGAAGAATTAATTTTTTTAAAACTTGGACATCTTCAGACAACGTAGCAGACGCCAAAACTGCTTGATAAGCCGTTGGTAGATAAGCTAATATAGCTTTTAAGTCCTTTTCATATCCAAATGAAAATAGCTGTGATAATCAATGTTATAATTATGTATTAAATGATATAATCTGATTAAATTTAATTTGTAATATTTGTAAATTCTATGACATGAGTACACACATACCAAATCAGCTTCATCAATTATTAATGTATCAAGACTGTATTTCAGCATCAAATTTTTTGCTTTTAAATGCTGTAGTAATCGACCTGGTGTAACTACAACAATATCTGGCATATTACTCAATAAAAGTTTTTGCGCGTTTAAATCCGTTTGTAAACTAAGATCAACTATTCTGACTTCCCTACAGCATTTTGTCGTTAGGCTCACAATAACATCATGAATTTGTTTGCATAATTCCTTGCTAGGTGCAATAATCAGACCCTTTATCTCTTGTTTTTCTTGTATCCGTTTATTTACCAATATTTTTTGAATTAATGGTATTGCAAAGGCGGCAGTTTTGCCCGAACCGGTACGAGCCTTGATTAAGAGATCTTTTCCTTCCAATAACAGAGGTATTACTTTGTCTTGTATTAATGTAGGTTCTATCCAACCTAGTTTCGTAATAGCCTATATAATTTAATTAATATATATTTTTTAATATACATTTTTTAATATACATTTTTTAGATTATTATATTTTGTACATTATAAAGAATTTATAAAAAATTGCTTGATATGTCTTAATATTGCCATTCATTATTATAAACTTATCTTTTAAATTCATCATTTCTTAAGTTTAAGTACTAAAGGTAGTTGACAAGATAATGCAAAAAAATACCAAATAAGTATTTACATAAGTTTTACGATAGTACTATTTCCTTAATATGATACATTCAATTTTTATATTATTTTTAATTGTCAAGGAGTACGTTCCGAAATTTACTGGCAGTACTAACAGCACTGCTTTATCGTTCCAAAATAGAATTTCTTGTGCTGTCAGGTACTAAAAGTTACTATCCAATCTACATAAATTAATTCTAGGGAATTGCTGACTTCCGGCTGTTTTTACCATCGACATCTAAGGTCGCGTTCGAAAACATCACCTGAGTGCCTCGATCCTCCCGAGGATCGTTCGAAAATACTTCGATACCCTCGATGGACTTTCGATTGTTGCGTTCGAAAACACACCCGAACCACTTCGAGAGTGACTATTTCCCCCTACCTCGCTAAGGTAGGGAAAAGAGAGTATCTCGGATAAACGTGAAGCGGGAAAATGGAAAAAGATGTCGTCCAATATAGAAATTAATTTATCGAGGCATCAACTTATTAGAGATCAGGTTAAAGATAAAAAATAACAATTACGCAAAATGGATGCTTGCTTTTGTTGGCTAAAGTGGATATATGTATTTATTTTTACAAATCTTTCAAAATATCCTATATCGCTACTTACAAAGTATCCTAACCAAACTCTATACTTAATATTATAATGCCTGTATGTACACTTCAGTTACATCATTTTTATTTTCATAATTCTCAATAGTAGATATATTGCAATTATCAGCTTTTTTTTCTTCTTTACTCATTATTTTCAGGGAATGGATGTAAGTATAACGCTGTTACACTGTTATTGTTACTTTTTATAACTATTATAATGTATTTAATAACGTTGCAATTTTTTATGACTAATAATAATTAACTAAATGCTAAGGTTGAAAAAGTCATTTTCGAAAAGTAATTCGTTACCATTACACATATATTTACAGAAAAAAATTATTCGTTATTTAATATCAGCTCGTTATTTTTACAGTTACTTTTAACGATCTTTACGAGTCACTTTCTTTTTTTAAGTAAGCGACTTTTCCAACCTTACGGTGTCACCGTTTTACTATTATATAAGAAATTCACAAAACATCATTGCCAAATCATATTATTTATAATAAAGTAACGCATTACAAGTAACGTGTCCTTCTATTTCGTAATTTTATTTTTAATGACACTAGTTTCAAAAATTGACGTTGCTTCCACTGATAAATGAATGTTTAGAGCGTTCTTATTTCTTTAAAATGTAGTAATTTTCTTTTCATCACATTTAAGAGTTAATCACAGTTAAACAAACTTAATTTTGCTTCTAAAATCTCATACGTGTCAGGAATCATGCGAAAATGTTCACGAAATTGCTTTGCTGTTAGGCCTGGAACGGTTCTGTCTACGTAATCTATGATACGCAATAGCTTCTTTCGTGGCCCACGCAATGCGTGGCTATGCTGATATTTTGTCTAAAAAATAATATCTTATATTTCCTCGTCTGTCTCGCTATCATTCATTATATTTAAATTAGACTTTAAGAACTCGTCGCTAATATTTACAGCTATAGAAATTAAACGTTTTCGACGTAACTCAACACTATCCATTTTGAATTTGTACATTTGATATTTTGGTAGTCGTTCGAAAACCAACAGTTCTCTAAATTCCCCATTACCCCCACCAACGCATCCCTAAGTCACCTCACTTGCGCCGGCAGAGGACGTTTTCGAACGCAGCTTAGAATGGACCGCTGATGGTAGTGGTGGGGGTAGAAAGACGAGTAGAGTGAGAGGCAGAAATAATATGATCGTTCTTTCTCTGTTTACTGATAACTACTGATTACTATTGATTGTTGTTAATCCAACAACCAATCAGGCTTCAGAGAAAGAACGATCATATTATTTCTGCCTCTCACTCTACTCATTTTTCTACCCCCACCACTACCATCAGCGGTCCATTCTAGGCTGCGTTCAGATTCCTCACTGGGTGAGTGTTCGCTGGGTGACTGAGTGAGTGGGCGGAACCTAGCGAAAAGTACCCGAGTGTTTTAGGAATCTGAACGTACTCATCACCATTCATCATCACATCACCAATAGAATTTGCCCTTTTTTTTTTTTAGGTTAGTTGATTAATTATTATTAATAATTTGTTAATATTATTATATCATTATTATTATTATTATTATATTATTAATAATTTATTAATATTTATTATTTATTATAATATAATATAATATTTATATTTATTTTTTTTATTATATTTTGCGCTTATAGGGATATTGCTTATAGCAAGCATAACCTGAAATTTAAATTTTTTAATAGATGCACGTCAAAACGTGCTGGAATCGCACATGAAGTCTTTAATATGCCATTATCACCCATTCCACCCTCCCAGGTGGATAGAATAGGAATCTGAACGTTCCACCTAAGTGCCCAATGAAGGCACTCAAAAGGAATCTGAACGCTTTCTGGGTGTCTTGGTGCACCTGGGTGGGGAATCTGAACGCAGCCCTAGATGTCGATGGTTTTTACTCTATCCCAAGAAGTGAGACACAGACAGTAAAAGCAGTATTGCGAAATTAAAATACGCGCAGTCCTTTTCAGCACCGAGACACGAGTTCCGAAGAACCACTCGATTGCGACGGACGCGTTTCGGATCTGGTGTATTCTATTTTATATTTTTGAAAGTGTTGCCGACTTCGACTGATTGTGAGCATTGAACCTCAATGATGGAATGTCCGCGGATGGGCTCATCTCGATTGTTCGCTATTTTGACGACTAGGGCCGGTATTCATAATCAGTTCTTATATTCAAGACCGTCTTAAGTTCAGTCTTGAAGAGTTACGAACCAATCAGAGGGCCGCTTTAGCATCTTAAGACATTACCAGGAAGTAAGATATAAGGAGACTCCACTCCGTAAAATAAAAGTGGACCCATTTTAGGTTTCGAGTTCAGCTTCCGATTCTGATGAGTGCGAGTAAGAGAAATGATCATTTCTCTTACTCGCACTCATTATGCGCAGCACTACTAAATTCACAAGCGCTGCGAGTGTCGAGAATCGGAAACGGAACTCGAAACCTAAAATGGGTTCATGTCTCGTAGACTGGCGAGACCGAGTGGAGTCTCCTTATATCTTCCTTCATGGACATTACTTAAGACAGTCTTGAAATAAGAACCGACTATGAATACCGGCCTAGGACTCCTGACACGCGTTATTGCGATGTGACGACGCCGTAGACGCAGGCGCCCGGTGTCCGTTCGAGCAACGCCATTTTCGCGGGCATTGCATCACCTGCTATTGCTTAAGACAAAGAAGAAATCAATTTTTTAGACGTGATCTGACCGTATTGCCTCCGTATACTTTAGAAGGAGGCAGGAGCCATTAATTAAGAAGAAGAAGAGGAAGTGCCGAGACACTACTGTGTCTCCTGATAAGTGCTGTAAGAAATAAAAAGAAAAAAAATTATAAATTCGTATAAATTGACATTGTACGAAATTGTAGATACCACCGGTAACAGTATACAAAGTTCTTTTATCTCCAGAAGAATTTGAAAAAGCTACTTTTTGAATGGCAATATGTATTACATTAATTAGGACAGAAATAATAAAGAATTGTTTTAAGAACTCCTCAAGAACAATTATTAAATAAAGAATTTTCAAATAATTATCAAATTCTTATTACTCTTGTCAGATAATGAGTTATTTAGACTTCTTCACAATTTTTTTTATTTTTGCACTAACTAGATATAAAGATAATCTCAAATGTGTACATTTTATATAAATTTAATTACAAACTGAAATATTAATTTAATATTTCGACAGATCCAGAAGTTGCACGTTCTTTGAAAGTTTCTCCGATTCGAGGAAGAGAGAGAGAGAGGGGGGAGTTCGATTTCTTCTGAAAATACTGAGGTTATGTGCAAAGATACAAGTAACTTTCGTATTGCTTTACTGCTTTTTTGTTCCGAAAACCAGTACCAAACAGTAAAAACTTAAATTTTGAAACAATAAAAGTCAGCTATTTCAGTAACAGCAGCGCCAGTAATGCCAGCTAAGTTCGGAACATACCCAAGGTGAATTAACTGTTACTAAATCAAATTATTCTTTAATGCAAAGTGAATGTCCAATAATGAAATAACAAAAGGAAATAACAGAATTTGTTAATTCTTTATCATAAAAAGAGTGAAAAAATATAAAATAAGAAAGATGTGATTGCACTTCAGTACTCAAAAAATTACAGCGAATTCAGTCGACTTAAGGTTGATTTATACTGGCCGTAATCTGTTAACTTATGCCGTAATCTGTAAAAATTGACCAATCACAGTCGAATGAGAGGGGAATAATCGATTATAATTGGTCAATTTTTAGATTACGGCATAAGTTAACAGATTACGGCCAGTATAATTCAACCCTTACACTACACTGAATTCGTATTGCACTAAACTGTACGAGCGCAACACTAGGCCGCGCCAATACTAACACTGAATTCGTGTTGCACTAAACCACGTGCAACACTAGACCGCGCCAGTACTAAGAGGCTCCGCAGAATAAAAGGAACAGAGAACAGAGAATATGAATTTCAACCTATCAGAAATCATGTACTATGGAATACTCACTGTTTATTCCACAGTGTATGATTTCTGATAGGTTGAAATTCTTATTCTCTGTTCTCTGTTCCCTGTTCCTTTTATTCTGCGGAGCCCCTAACCTTTCTCAATGCAACACCAGTGCGACACTGTCATGATCCAAGAACACTAGATCCATGATATATAATGACATATAAAGACAAAGGTGACAACAAAGGTATGCTCTTGCGCATATTTTAGAAAGAGCCAATCAGGAACTTTGTGCAAGCGTACGTCACACTGAGCGGAAAATTTAAACAGTGACTGTAGACACGTTTCATTTAACGTTTGCAACGCTCGCGAGCATGGGTGCGTTCAAGAATTATGCTCAGATAACTCTTCACGTTACGTCATTGTAAAAAAAATTCGAAAATGAACATTGCTAATTTCTCATACAACCGAAAAACAACTTTGTGTTCTCTCTCATTAGAGCCATGGTATAATCGCAGCCGAATACGCTACCGATCATATCCGATTCATCTCGACTCTACACAAGTATGACGTAAGCTTGGACAAAATACGGCAAAGTGGGAATGCACAGTGGTTTGACACGAAACGAGCATACCCTTGTCTTTATACCATAACTAGATCCAAGGATCCAACACTGTGCAGGCAGAATCCCACTAGTGGTAAACTTTTGGCAAAAATCTGATAACTCATATAAATTTTTTAATTTTAAATATGTATCGTCGCAAATAAAAATTTCTCTGAAATTAAATTATATTGTGTGCATACAATTATAGTAGAAATATTAAATCATCTCTGATTTTTGATTACTATCAAAAAGCTACTTTTTCTGGTAGATACCTCAATTTCCATTCAAACCATCCTTAGAGGTGTAGTTTATGATGTTGTCGACAAGATATTACGATTGTGTCATCCAACTTTTCAACATAATAATATGATAGAGGCTATCAATATATTTTTACAAAACGGATATCCCCTAAAGTTTATATTTGCTACAATTAATAATAGAATTAAATTTCATATTAACAATATAAATACTAATACTAATAATAATATTCCAAAAAAATTTTTCACTATTCCTTATGTTAATAATGTTTCTGAGAAGTTTATACCTATTGCAAATATGTTCCAATGTAAGATGGCTTATACTATTCCAAATACACTTAAAAATTACATTAAAAGAGGTAAAGACAAGTTAGATCATATACACAATCAAAATGTTGTATATAAAATTTCTTGTGAAAATTGTGATGCCAGTTACGTGGGACAAAGAGGCAATTAAAAACTAGATTACATGAGCATGTCTCTGATATTAATAAAAGTTCAAAATCCCCTTCTGTAGTAACTGATCATAGATTGAAATATAATCATAATTTTAAATGGGATAACATCAAAATTTTAGATATTGAGCCTTCTTATAATAAAAGACTGATATCGGAGATGGTATATATTAAAAAACAGACACACGGCATAAACAAACAAAATGACACAGAGTCTTTGCCCGATATGTACACCAATATGATACATTCTCTTTCTTCTTCTTGAATTTGTCTATCCTTGTTTTCCTCTTTTTCCTTCTTTGACTTTTTATCCTAACGGCATTATTCCAATTGTCATCACAAAGATCAGCACTCTTTTCTCATAGCTGCAGAGTATCTTATTCAATTTTGATTATTATTTGTATTGTGACACAGAAGAATTTTATTCATGGATATTTTAATTCTTTTTCTACCAATTTTGACAAGGTACATAAATTCATATACTTTTAAAATAATTTTTATGACTCCGTCAAGTTTTATTTTGTATTTTTATTAGGATCTTTTTTACTCTTATGACATCAGTTTTCTACATCTTTTGTACCTTAATTATGCAGTTTGAATGAAGATTGTTTGTAATTTTTGTATTATTTAACCGAAGAATGTTTTATATTTATTGTACTTTTTTAATTATATTTAAATTTTACTTTTATACATTGAAAATGACCCGATCGGAATCGAAACGTCTGGAAATTTTATATGTATACAGTTTGTTTTTTTAAATTATACGTACGTTAAACATATTTGGCTCTTTGCCCTTTTTCTTATTTATATTGTTAAATCATCTCTGTTTTATATATATATATATATGAGGCATTCCATGCCAAGTGGGCCACCCATTTTGCGAAGTATCATGGATTTCGTTCATATTGCTTGAACTTCAACAGTTTGATGAATAAAGATTCTATGCCGAATAATATACCTATAGGCTAACTGGTTGCAAGTACCGCCGAACCATCCGACCGTTACGGACGCATTTCGGTTCGGGTGCTCTTCATTGTATATTTTTGAAAGTGTTGCCGACTTTGACTGTGCATTATATCATACAGATACCTGTCCGCGGTTGAGCTCGTCTCGATTGCTCGTCATTTTGCATCTTTTGACGACCTGGGCTCTCATGACGCGCGTTATTTGACGACGCCATAGACGCAGGCGCCCGGAGACTGGTCGAGCAACGCCATTCTCGCGGTCATTGCATCATCAATTTTTGAAAGTGTTGCCGACTTTAACTGTACGTTGACTCTCATATATATCTTTTTGGGTATGACTGGCCACGTTAATCCAGTATCATAACGGAACCTGGGTCAACTAAATTAAGAAGAAGAAGAAGAAGCTAACTGGTTGCCGAACTGTAGAGACGTTAATTTTTGAGCTTTCTCGTCGCAGCGCTCTTTTCGCTTGTCATTAGTGGGCATGAAAGGCAAGTTTGAAAATGAAATGTAGACGTTTTCTTATAGAAAATTGAACGCTCTTTCACGTAAGAATACTCTTCAATCAGACCGGTTTACGACGATGTTTGTCAGTTTTGAAGTTTTCAAAATGGCGGCGCGCCTAAAAAGCCAGTCTCAATTTTCTTTTAATATAGCTCAAAATGTAGCCACAGATCTCTACTTTGTTACTTTAAAAGGACTTAATGGAATACGCATTCGTTTGGGAGTAAGAGCTAGGAAAGTGAGGCAATGTCGCTCCGTTACCCTACCGGCGCACAGTGGGGAAAATCAAGAATTTACTGTTCAAAAATCGCTACGGACCGTAATTTTTAACCGATCGAGATCATTTTTTTTTTAAATTAATCGTAAATAAATGCTAAAGAAAACTGTGGAGTTAGATTTTTAAAAAGGGTCTCTTGAAATATGCAATATTAATAATTATCTGGAAATTACTGTTAACCAAGAGTTGAATTATTTGAATTAAAGTTATTATTGCACTAAATTACATTACATGAGGGTTTTCGGACTCAGTTACTCACAGTTACTACTATTTTAATAAATTTTCGGCTTTAGGATCAATATTTTTAATTTTTTTAATCTATAGTCTCCTATGAAAATTTATGACTGGATCGGAAGAATTAGGAGCTTGTGTATAATATCTTCGTTTGCTAATAAAGCGGAACATTTTCTTGTATTATTGTAAAGACGGAAACGTTTAAAATCTTTATTCCGAGCATCTGCAGCTTCCTCTAATAACTGTCTAATCACAAGATGAAAATGTCGAATAACATCACTCTCATGTAAAAGTATTTTATGAACTGTAACGGGCATGTAATACCATGGATAAAAAAAAGACTCACATTTTATTATATATTATAATATATTTATTTATTTTATAAATTTATATTATAAAACTTATTCATATTATGCTCCTAACTTCTTCAGATCCAGTCATAAATTTTTATAGGAGACTATGCATAAAAAAAATTAAAAATATTGATCCTGAAACGAAAAATTTATTGAAATAGTAGTAACTGTGAGTAACTGAGTTCGAAAATCCTCATGTAATGTAATTTAGTGCAATAATAACTTTAATTCAAATAATTCAACCCCTGTGGTTAACAGTAATTTCCAGATAATTATTAATATTGCACATTTCAAGGGACCCTTTTTAAAAATCTAACTCCACAGTTTTCTTTAGCATTTATTTACAATTAATTTAAAAAAAAAAATAATCTTGATCGGTTAAGAATTACGGTTCGTAGCGATTTTTGAACAGTAAATTCTTGATTTTCCCCACTGTGCGGCGCGTCATCACGCTCGGCCTAGTCGCCCGGCATGGGTCGCTGTTAGACCTGATAGCATTTCTGTACATGCACATGAGTTTAAAAACAATTGCTCTTTGCGTTTAACAGGGTTGAGACTGTCTTTAAGTAATACCTTAATGTCAGCATTACAATTGTTTTTTTTTTAATTTTTATTCTATTTATTTGTCCTTTTTATTTTTTATTTATAAAAAAATGTTTTATTTATAATATTTATAATATTTATT
>NW_017280355.1:177623-196570 GCF_001594065.2 Cyphomyrmex costatus | reverse complement strand
TTTATTAAATAAAATACATTTATTAATAAATAAAAAATATAAAAAAAATAACAAATAGAATAAAAACTAAAAAACACAATTGTAATGCGGGCATTAAGGTATTACTTGAAGACAGTCTCAACCCTGTTAAACGCAGAGAGAAATTGTTTTCAAACTCATGTGCATGTACAGAAAGGTGATCAGGGACTAACAGCGACCAATGCCAGGCGACTGGGCCGAACGTGATGACGCGCCGATAGTGTGACGGAGCGACATTGGGCGCATTCAACAGAAAAGAGCGCTACGAGAGCGCTCGCTGTTATTGGTATATTCATCCAGATTTAAAATTCTGATTGGATGATCTAGAAGAATACACCAATAACAGCGAGCGCTCTCGTAGCGCTCTTTTCTGCTGAATGCGCCCATTGCCTCACTTTCCTAGCTCTTACTTCCAAATAAATGCGTGTCCCATTAAGTCCTTTTAGAGTAACAAAGTAGAGACCTGGGGCTACATTTTGAACTATATTAAAAGAAAATTGAGACTGGCCTTTTAAGCGCGCCGCCATTTTGAAAACTTCAAAACTGACAAACATCGTCGTAAACCGGTCTGATCGAAAAAAGAGTATTCTTACGTGAAAGAGCGTTCAATTTTCTATAAGAAAACGTCTACATTTCATTTTCAAACTTGCCTTTCATGCCCACTAATTACAAGCAAAAAGAGCGCTGTGACAAGAAAGTCCAAAAATTGACGACTCTACAGTTCGGCAACCAGTTAGCCTAGTGGTATATTATTCGGCATAGAGTCTTTATTCATCAAATTGTTCAAGTTCAAGCAATATGAACGAAATCCATGAAACTTCGCAAAATGGGTGGCCCACTTGGCATGGAATGCCCCATATATATGGGGCATTCCACACCAAATCGGCCACTCAAAAATTTTTGGATTTTTGATTTGGCCGAAATTTTGATATATTATAGTACCCATCGCAAGAAGCTACCATGATTTTTTTTGAATTTTTTTAACAACATAGTCATGAGATGTGAATTTTTTTAAAAACTCGCATTTTTCAAAATTCGCAATTTTCAAATACCTATTTGCTAAAAATAATCCAAATAAAACACATTTAATATTAGTAATTGTAGATGCAAGCTTAATTCTTGCATGCAGAAGTGTAGCCGTACTCTTACAGATAAGATTGGACAATAATAACAATTTTTTAAAATAAAAAATTATATTGTAAAAAAATTCATAATAAGAAAACGATAATTTTAGTATAAAAGTAATCTTAATCACGGAAACACTTTTTTTTAAATAGGTAAATATAAAAAAATAAGTTATATTACATTGAAAATAAACCGAAAATTTTAGGAAATGAAAAAGTCACGAGTTTATAGCTATATATTAATTTATCGTGTAAAAAAATGCAAAATTAAAAAAAAATTAAATCGAAAAAAAATAGAAGGAAAAATTTACCCATGATCAAATTAGTCTTAAAAATCATCAAATTAATCTAAGTTTTTATGAGAATTTTTTAAAAAAAATTTGTCAGCAATAAATCGATCCACACAGTAACCTGCACTGCATCCCTAAATCGATAATCGATTATGGATCCATAGAGCTGCGACGCTACCGATATCGGTTACTTCTTCTTAATACTTTTCATTGTAATATGGCGAGTTGCCTGTAACGGTCATACCACGTACAATAAAGTTCAAATATCTAGTTGATAATAAAAGAGATTCATAGACATCCAATTACGCCCACTCATATCCCGTACAGTAATTTTCAACAAAATTAAACGTGTCATACTTTAAAAAATTAATAATTTTTTACATTAAATTAAAAAAAAGATTAAAAAAACAATTTTGCAACTTTTCTTGATATTTTTTTTGAAAACTAGGGAAAAAACAATTTAAAAAAAAATAACGTTTTATTTGGATTATTTTTCGCAAAGTTATAGGCATTTGAAAATTGCGAATTTTGAAAAATGCGAGTTTTTAAAAAAATTCATATCTCATGACTATGTTGATAAAAAAATTCAAAAAAAATCATAGTATCTTCTTGCGATGGGTACTGTAATATATCAAAATTTCAGCCAAATCAAAAATCCAAAAATTTTTGAGTGGCCGATTTGGCGTGGAATGCACCATATATATAGTACAATTGTATACATACAGAGGGTATAGCCGGGTAAGTATGCAAAAGTTGCCCCCGCACGTATTCAGCTTATATTAACAATTTTGATTGCTATCCACATGAACATAAAATCCTGTAAATATCAGACCTCAACACGTCTTTTTTTGGGAGTTATGGAGGGGGAAAGAAAAATAAAAAAACGCGTTTTTCTCGAAAACTACTGTACCGATTTTAATGAGCTTGAAATATGTTATAAATATCAATGAGACAATTTGAAAATAAAAATCTTAAAAATGCGTTTGTTACTTTAAAATTATTTATTTAAATAAAAGAAATTTGTTAAGAATATCACTACGTCGACTCGCCAACAGAGGTCTATAGTTAATCGTGCCAATTCTCGCAAGTGCCGAATTACATGATTATTTGTTTATATAGAACTTCTTTCTAACATCTCTCCCAGGCGTCTAAGGTAGGCTCCCACTACATTACCTTACTGATGAGTCCAGTAGTGGAAGCCGGGACGAATTAAATATAATTTAAGAATTTAATATGTCTTTCAACATATTATTAAGATCCATTTTAGATGCTAAATGCATCAAAAAAATAATTGTGATATTACTACGGTAGTTGATTAGAGTTGCGTTTTAAGTTCGACGAACGTTCGGCGCGCAATGGGGGGGTAACTACTTACGTAGTATATAATATTCACATTTTAATATATCTTATATATCGCACCAATAACAGCTGAAAGGACTCTCTATTAGTCTGTCTATTCTTGTTATTTGAAAATAAAAATTCGAAATTTTTTTTCCCATAAAAATTTCAAAAAAATAAGTTTTTAAATTAAAAAAATTTTTTTTTTGGTTTTGTTTATGGGCGACACCCGCCATTTTTTTTACTATTTACTCTCTGAAGTGTATATTTTGAGAAAAAAATGTTTGCCAATTTTTTTTTGAGGTACGTGGTAGTGTTAAAAACCTTAACTGGGTATAATATGACGCCTTAATTAAAAACATTCGGTCGCAAGCGTTTGAAAAATGTTATTCGGGGCATTTTTAGATTGTTCATTATAAATCTAAAGTAGAATTTCGAAAATTAAAAATGGCGTATCCAACATGGCGGAAAATTTTAGATGTACTATATTTAAAAATACATATAATAAATCGTCTGCAGTTAGCCCATAAAAATTATAGTTTCCAGAGTTTACCACGTGGAGGTTGCAGTACGTTTTTAAACTCCTTTTTCATTTTTTTTAATATTTATTTTTTGAATTTTTTTGTTTTTAATTTTTTGTATACTTTTTTGTGTTTATTTGCTTTTAATTTAAATAAAAAATTCGTTTGCGTTTCGATTCTTTTTTACTTGGTAAAGATTCACTCTAATCTTCGTCACTGTCTTCATCGATGACTGCTGTAATTTGAGTTTTTAAAAAAATATCACTTAGAATTTGAGCTGGTTTAGTGACGAAGATTAGAATGAATCTTTACCAAGTAAAAAAGAATCGAAACGCAAACGAATTTTTTATTTAAATTAAAAGCAAATAAACACAAAAAATATACAAAAAATTAAAAACAAAAAAAAATTCAAAAAATAAATATTAAAAAAATGAAAAAGGAGTTTAAAAACGTACTGCAACCTCCACGTGGTAAACTCTGGAAACTATAATTTTTATGGGCTAACTGCAGACGATTTATTATATGTATTTTTAAATATAGTACATCTAAAATTTTCCGCCATGTTGGATACGCCATTTTTAATTTTCGAAATTCTACTTTAGATTTATAATGAACAAAATGCCCCGAATAACATTTTTCAAACGCTTGCGACCGAATGTTTTTAATTAAGGCGTCATATTATACCCAGTCACGGTTTTTATTTTTTTCACTATCACGCACCTCAAAAAAAAATTGGTAAACATTTTTTTCTCAAAATATACACTTCAGAGAGTTGTAAATAGTAAAAAAATGGCGGGGGTCGCCCATAAACAAAACAAAAAAAAAATTTTTTTTAAATTTAAAAAATTTTTTTGAAATTTTTATGGGAAAAAAAATTTCGAATTTTTATTTTCAAATTGTCTCATTGATATTTATAACATATTTCAAGCTCATTAAAATCGGTCCAGTAGTTTTCGAGAAAAACGCGTTTTTTTATTTTTCTTTCCCCCTCCATAACTCCCAAAAAAAGACGTGTTGAGGTCTGATATTTACAGGATTTTATGTTCATGTGGATAGCAATCAAAATTGTTAATATAAGCTGAATACGTGCGGGGGCAACTTTTACATACTTACCCGGCTATACCCTTTATCATAAAAATTCTTATTGTTATATACAAACAATAGTTGTTATAAATAAAATGAAAAATAAAGGACTTTTTATATAAAAATAATAATAATTAAACGAAAAAAGGACACTAAGAGTCAGATCATAAATAATAAAGCAGTTATAACATTTAATAAATTTAACTGTGTATATACATAGAACTAATTAAAATAAAATAAAATAAAAGTACTTAGCCGCTTATAATATAAAAATGGAAAATCGCACAATGTAAACGTGTAACAAGTTTCGACTCCAAGGATTGAGTCCTCTTCAGACATCCAAACAATTATTAAATCTCTCCGTCCATACATGCAGTCAAATCACTAAAAAACGAACTAACTCCTCGATTTTTTCCTTTTATTACATGACACTGATAATACACGATGGAAAATCGTATATTAGAACAATGTATCTATAATTTAATCATAAAATTGAACAAAAAACAACCGTAGGTAGCAGCAAGATCTTATATGAAAATTCTTTAACTCACCAAACGAGGTCGAACAAAACTTTTTAAACAAAATCGATTCGTCAGTTTACAATGTATATTGAGAACAAACAAAAGTAAGTCATAAAGTAAAATGAAAATAAAAATAAAAATCATGATAGCGGAAACTTATTATAATGTTAAAAGACCAAACGTTATAATTCTATTGTGCAACTACTGTGACTGATCAAACTGTACTAAGTAAAATAACAATAGTCTGTATCGAACGATCAAACTTTATTTACAATGGAAATATAAGAATCGTGAAGACCTTCGGTGTCCGTTTGTAGATTAAGACTGTGTTTTTGTTTTTTAATGTTTAAACGCTTCCTATAGTTAGGTTCTTCATCTAGAATTCTTACATCTTCCCACTGAAAATCATGATTAAACTGTAGTCTATGATCCGTAATGACAGAACGAGTGGAAGTGTTGTGTCTAATGTGGTTACGGTGTTCATTAATTCTGGTTTTCAACTGTCTCCCAGTCTGTCCGACATAAGATGCATCACAGTCATTGCACTGAATTCTATATACTACATTGTTTTTAGATGTGTGTGACAGAACATCTTTCTGTACTTTAATATATTTATCCATCTTATTGGGACTGTGGAAAGAAACTCTAATGTCGTTATTGTTAAAACGTTTGAATTTTTCTGTGTGTAAAGGTATGTAAGGTACCGTAAGCCAAGATACACTTCTCCTATCTTCCAACTCATTATCCTCACGCTCAACATGGATTGTTTGTCTGTTTCTTTGTAGGTGTTTTATTTGTTGGTTGATTGTGTCAAAAATAAAAGAAAGTGGGTAGTCATTGTCTAGTAAAATTTTAATAAGTGTTAAGTTTTTTGTATGGAATACTGCGTCTGAAAGTAAAAGATTTCTATCAACCAACGAATAAATTACGCCTCTCTTTTGTGAGATTGGATGGTTAGAGAGAAAGTTCAAAAATCTACCTGAGAATGTGGACTTACGATACCAATCAAATCTAAATCTATTGTTAATTATCAGGTCTGTTCTTTTTACCGAACTGGTACACAGAGTGCAATAAGTTGAAGTGAAACAGATATACGTTTGTTTCATTTCAACTTATTGCACTGTATGTACCAGTTCAGACAGTGCAGGCAAAAAGAACAGGCCTATCGTTATTGTGGTGTCTAAAACTTCAAGTTTTTCTCCTCCAACTTCACAAGTAAATTGGAGGCGAGGATGGAATGTATTAAAAACCAGAAGTAATGCGTCAATTTTTTCAGAGTCAACCATAGTACAAATATCGTCCACATATCAAAAATAAAAGAGAGTGTCAATATTGCAACACGACAGCGACGTAGATTCTAATCTGCTCATCACCAGAATGATGGGTGACAAGGGAGAGCCCATGGGCAGGCGTGCCGAAACTTTGCTTGTAAATCTTATTATCAAATATAAAATAGGTTGAGTTTAAAATAAATCAAACCGCCTCCAAAAACTCATTTTTTGGATTTCAAGCTGTTAAACATCTTAAATTGTGGATTAAATATCGAAAAAAGATTATCTCTAACTATTTGCATGTTAAATTCATAAGGTTTTGTATTAATAACAACATCTCTCCTCAACATTTAAATGCTATTAACGGCTTTAACATAAAGTTTCACAACCGGATATCGATTAATAGGTTTTTGCGCTGCAAGGAACTTACTATCAGAAAAATTTTACTCATTGAACTCAATAATACATATAGAGAAACTCATCATTATAGAATGTTGTTATTCCGCGTAGTGAGCATTCTTTCAAGCTGCCTTCCGACTATAATCTGTGATGAATTTTTAATCACACAGGAAACAAAATGCAAACTATTTTTTGTGAAAGAACAAAACAGGATTGAATCTAAAATTACTTGATTGTCACACAAAAGTGTGTGTGTGTGTGTGTGTGTGTGTGTGTGTGCGTGTGTGTGTGTGTGTGTGTGTGTGTGTGTGTGTGTGTGTGTGTGTGCGCGTGCGTGCGTGTGCAAAACATCAAATAACATCTCATTTCTGCTATATATGTATACAATACGCGCGCGCGCGCGCGCGCGCACGCACGCACGCACACGGAAGGGTGCAAGTACAATTATAGAAATCGTATGTGTAGATACAGTAGGTTCCGCCCCCCCCCCCTGCGAGGGGTTCCACTACTGTTACAAATAACCTAACCCAACCCATTTGGTAGTGTGAGATAGCTCTCGTTTCGCGTAGAAAGTCGAAACCACGTGCAACAGTACAATCATGGAAGTGTTTTCGCATAGAAAGCCACATGCCTGTACTGTTGCACGTAGGTTTCGACTTTCTACGCGAGCTATCTCATACCACTAAATGAGTTGGGTTAGGTTAACAGGTAAACTTAAACCGAAAGATGGAACAATCGGCCCTAAATGGGTTGGGTTAGTCGGTAGAGGTCTCCCCTGACAGTACTATCATAGAGATCCTATAATAAGAGTTTGGCCAAAGCGGACCAAAGATGGCGGATAGAAGGAGATAACAGATATGCTTTCTTTCTCGTATTACGCTATCTGTCTCTTTCTATCCTCCGAACTCGTTTTCCGACAATGTACAAAGCTATCCGAAGAATGCCGAATGGATCAAGGTAGAGAACCAATCAGAAGTTGGGCCTGCTTTGGCCAAACTCTTATTATAGGATCTCTATACTATCATAGCAACAGTACAATCATGGATGTCGTGTGCCCCTTAGGGGATGCAGGGAGATGAAAGTTACTTCGCGTTGGGAAGTTTAACGTTTCAGAGAAAGATGTAGAATAGTACTTAACATCATACCTGTATAGCAGAAATAATACGTCATTTTTTAAACTATAATTGTTAATTTTGTTTTTATTTTGACGGTCAAATACGTTATTTACTGGCGCGGTAAATATGTGTCCGTTAATATGTATAATTATAAGAAATGATACGTTATTTTTCAAACTTATTTTGTTAATAACTTTTTAACGAAGGGCGAGCGACGGCTAAAACCTGTTGGAGGTTACTCAGGGTCATGTCCTTGACAACCTATCCCAAGGTCAAGGTCATTGGCGAGGGCTCTCCTAAAGGGAACATTTACCTTTTTTTTCTTTTACACAATTAATAATAAAATTTGCTATCTCATCGTCACTACTGCTGCTTTCTAATATTTCGTTTAGAAACAAAAATCGGTTAAACACCATCACTTTAATCTAACCGCGATTACCCAGTAGTGTCAGCAAACTGCACTATCAAAATTGGCAGTGTAAGAAATTTTGGACTCGTTTAATTTGCTTTATTTATCCGAATATAAAGTCAGTGCTACACTAGTATAATGTGAAGCTAATCGAACACAACATATAATGTGTATCATAATACATATAGATCATAATAATGCAATATTACCGTACAGGACGAGTGCAGTGTACCAAACAGGGGCCATCGATCGAATACGCTACACTGGGAAAATTTACACTCAATGTACACTAGTGCAGACGACCGAATTCACTATTAATTACATGTATACTTGAAATAGGAAAAAAATACACATTTCATTAGGCGAGTTAAAGCCAGTAATTAAAGCAGTTACATGAGCAAATGCATTAAACAGTAAAAATTACTAGCTATTTTATCACAGCAATTATCCTAAAAGTAAATTACTAGTTAAAAATTTAAAACTATTAATATGTTTATTACCATAAATGTGATTAGGGACAGTACAGGCAACATGGGAGAGCATGTATTTTTGTTAAATTCCTCGTTAAATTCTATCGTGATATCCATCCATGAATCTCTAAAAGTTCAAATTTTAAATTTTCTTTAATGACTCATGTATGGATACCGTGACTGAATATAACAAAAATGCATGCTCTGTTCTAAATTGGGTACTTACGATAACTCGAGTTCGGGTTAGTTTCAATAGGACCGAAAAATATGGTAGACATTACCACCTAGTACTTTCATGATTTATGACAACTCAATGCTGTCTTGTATTGCTATTGAGTTAAGTATGTAACGTGCAAAGGCCTTAAAGCGGGGAGCACAGACTTTTGCATAACGCATAAAGCATGTGCATAAGGAATTTTATTTGTCCATTTTCTTATGCATGAGTCAATGGACCAATCAAATTCTTTATGTATATGGTTTATGTAAAAGTCTGTGCTCCCCGCTTTACTCAACTCAATGGCAATACAAGACAGCGTTGAGTTGTCATGAATCATGAAAATACTAGGTGGTAATGTCTACCATATTTTTCGAACCTAGTGAAACTAACCCGAACTCGAGTTATCGTAAGCACCAGTTTCTGCATTATTCCAAGTCACTTACATTTGTATATGAAGTAAAATCAAAATAACGCTGAAGCTAGCCGTCTATCCTAGTCACCTCTTCGCGCGCGGCTGCAGAAACTCAGGAGCGAATCGCGCTCGGGGCCTTGGGTTCATAAATATCGAAAAATAAACGAACCAAGAACACGGAAGCAAACATAACAAAAAGCAATCAATCATATAGTGATTTCGATGTAAAATAATCTAAAACATTCATTTAATTGTAAAAAAAAACACATGTCTAAAAGTTAATCCTTCTCAGAGAAAGAGAAAAAGAAGGAGACGTTACTTCATTTCTCATGAAAATTATCATTTTTCGACCGCTTGTATGTCCAGAACGGCTTCACTGATTTTAAATTTTTTTAGCTCAAATTACTCGTGGCGATGCAGCCTTTCAGGATATATTACGTGCAATTAACATTCTTTTTATAATTTAGTAGTTATGCACCCCCGAAAAATGCACTTTGGATCGGAATAAGAGACTTGTAATGTCTTTTATTAATCCTAATAAATGATGAATGCCTTATCGAGTCTGTATACTAGTTGTTGATATGTGGTTAAAATGAAATTTTATTATCTCTAAATAGATACGTTTCGATCCATGATTCGGATTTTTTTCAAGTCTCGGTATTAGTATACATAAAACGTCATCATTGTGCTCCCTGGAATACTGCACAATTCGATATGATGTTACAATTATTAATTTTTAAATACAATTAATTACAATAATAATATATTAAATTACTTACATGAAACAATCATAAAAGGTATATAATAAAAGTTGTCATGTCAAAGATATAACTACTTCAGTTACAAAATTATTACATCTGATTGTCATTGTGATATACATAAGAAAACAAAGTAATGAGTTATTGAAGAGAGAGAAAACATATTATTTTGTAAATAAGCATTCATATACCTTGTCTAACAAATCCGTGTCAGTTTGTAAATTTAAACTATTATCTTGTTTATGTAAATCATTTCTGATATGAGTCTTTTATTTAAAATTATTTCCTTATCAAGTATTTTAATGTTATTCCAATCAAATTCATGTGAGAAATCTAAACGATGTTCAGTAATAACCGATCTTTTATTAATCTTTTAAATTTATAACATGTTAGTAATAAGGCTCGTTGAATTTTTAAACTAATAATAAAAAGAGACAAGAGTTTACGAGCAAACAAATTCATTAAAATATTTAATTTTATTCTAATATATTACGGAGAATATCACGTAATTTTTGGCGTTTCGTTTTCGTTTTAAATTTATATTAACATGTAGTTTTTTGAACATGACAGGAGACACTACCGCGCCTCCTGATATCAGAAGTCAGCGTAAATTGCGGAATTCATGAATCCATATGAGTATACATCATATTTTCGGGAATATATGTAAACTTCGATGACAACATAATGAACAATGTCAAAATTAATAGCCATTTTATAACAAAATATCAATTAGTGATAGTTAAACAGCAATCTTAGAAATATAACTCAATAATCAACAACAGCAAAACAAACGTGAAAGATACAAATTATAAGGAAAAATTACCAATTTTAGGTTTCGATAAGTACGTGTTACCTTGCTACGTCCTCGTTGTGGTTTTGGATCTGACTAAATGAAAGAAAAAATAAATGAAGCGTGTAACGAATTGTAATGCATGCAATCGTGTTTAGAAATATATTCCTGGAAAAAAATTCATTTCATTGCATTTCTGTACCTTGCAGAGACTTGTAATAATAAAAAAATCCCACTTCTACGCTTGAAAATCCGTATTTTGACAATTTTTTATCGGTCGTGTGCCAAGTTCTCACGTATTGGATATTGTTTAGTATATTTACTATAATTCTGTGATATTTATTGTTTATTTTTATCTTGCTGGCACACTTGAAATTATAAATAACATAATATTTTATTGATTTTGATTAACTTTTAAACATGTGTTTTTTTTACAATTAAATGAATGTTTTAGATTATTTTACATCGCGCGAAATCATTATATGATTGATTGCTTTTTGTTATGTTTACCTCCGTGTTCTTGGTTCGTTTGTTTTTCGATATTTATGAATCCGGAACCCCGAGCACGATTCACTCCTGAGTTTCGGCAGCCGCGCGCGAAAAGGTGACTAAAATAAGGGACTAGCTTCAGCGTCATAAGAGAAATCATAATAAATTTCTTAATATTAAACATTAGAAAGAAATATACAATAACGAATATGAAGTCATATCACAGGTAGAACACTCTATAAGTAATTAACTTTACAATAAATGTACATAAAAATGAATAAATATTCTTTTACATTATTTTAATGACAACATCATTAATGCTTTTGAGATTTTTATTAATGTCAATTTAAATTCACTTGACATTGCTACTATTATTAATATAACACAAAGAAGAATATTAATTTTTATATATTTTTATTGTAAAGTTAATTAATTATAGTGTGTTCTACTTGTGATATGACTTCAAGTTTGTTATTGTATGTATATTGTATGTTCCTTTCTAATGTTTAATATTTAAAAAACTTTATTATGATTTCTCTTTCTTGTTAATGGTATTCGAATGGTGCTTTTCCAGTATGTCTACATTGATGTTCTTTAAAATGAGAGATGTTTGAATTTATTTTCACAATATATTTTAAAAATGAATCACGGAAGATCTCACTATTAATTTCAAGATAACTTTATACCAAATTAACTATTTTAAATGAAAGATAATGCAATAAAAGTAAATATGTATTTTTTCCAATGTAAAAATCTATTACATACATATAATCAAATATACTAATAAACGTAATAAGTAGTTTGGTATAATGTTATTACGAAATTAACTATCATTCCTCACAATATTAATTATTAACTAGAATAATAAATTATAAAAGTTAAATATACCTCCCAGGTCAAACAAATAATGAGCTATATTTGTTGTTACTATTAAACAAATTTATTACAATCGATAAAATTAGCGCAGAACGTTTCGACTTTACAAAGTCATCCTCAGCCGCAACAAAAATCCCAATCAAATTAAACCGTTTACATGTCACAGACGCAAAAACAAATAAAAATTATAAAACATTGTAAATTCTCTAATAAATATAAAATACATCCTCAACAGTCGCAAACTTTCATGAAACAATACAATCGCTCCAATATTCGATGGCAGTAGTCAATTTACTTGAACGATGAAAAAACCTGTTATAATCCATTCTTCGTTTATATGCGAGAAAGATTAATCCAAATGAAATTTCCAGTCCATTAGTCAAATTAAAATACACAGAGCCAATATATGGATATCAAGTCATCAAATTCTATATGTAGGATGAAACTGCATAAATCAAAAAATTGACAATGAAACAACTGTAAAAACAAACTAAAAATTGAACACTTACATTATAAAAGAAGATAATTATTCACTAAATTTGCAAGTCAAATTATACACATCTTAACTGTATGAAAAGTAATTTACAAATGATAACGTTTCTGAACATAGAAAGTCAAAGTGGTTGATATTTATTATTATTGATTATTGTCATTGTTTATTGTCACCAATACGTTCCAACAAATGTACATATACATCGTCAAGAGATTCGGTATCCTTCTTTAAATTTATTCCATTTAATTGTTCTTTAATATGTAAAGTCTCTGAAATTAGTCTCTTATTGTAATTAGGTTCATAATCCATAATTTTAGTATTATTCCAATCAAATTCATGATTACATTGTAAAATATGACTAGTTAGTACCGAATGTCTAGACTGATCAAGCTTTTTATTATTCATATGTTCTTTTATTCTTGTGCTCAATTTCCTTTTAGTCTGTCCCACATAGGTTACATCACAATTTTTACATGGGATCTTGTATACAACATTACTATTGTTAGCTATTTCTTTTTTATCTTTGAGTGTTTTTATAAACATATCTAACTTATTCAAGCATCTGTAACCTATCTTATAAAGTGATTTATTAAACATGTTAGTAACTGCTTGTGTTATACCTTGAATAAACGGAAGTACCATATATTTCTTTTTTACATTATTGTTGTTATTGGAATTGTCATTAATTGTGGACACACTCTTTTTGGATTGAATCAAGTTTTTTATTCTTCTGTTAAAATATTTAAAGATGAAGTCTATAGGATACCCATTATGTAAAAGTATTGTAATGCACTGCTCTAAATTTTTTTGTTGAAATTCAGGATGTGATAATAAAATCGCTCTGTCTACAAGGCTATATATAGTGCCTATTTTGTGACAAGTAGGATGATTTGATAAAAACGACAGATATCTGCCCGAAAAAGTCTTTTTATGAAACCAATCAAGTTTAACAATTCCATCCTCCACAATTAATAACAAATCCAAAAAGCTGATCATGTGGTTTTGTTCAAATTCTACTGTAAATTGCAACCGTCTATGTATGTTGTTAAAAGTGTCTTTAATAACTTCAATTTTATCCTCAGGTGCTGCCAAAATTATATCATCTACATATCGAAAATAAAAAGTACAACAGAAATTAAGTGAATTTAAAGCTTTCTCTTCAATGTCCCGTAATACCAAATCAGCTATAATCGGGGATAAAGGTGAACCCATAGGGGTTCCAAAAGTCTGCTTGTATATGATATTGTTAAATTTAAAAAAAGTAGAAGAAAGAACAAACATTACAGCATCAATGAATTCATTTTTCGGGATAGTTATTTTTTGTTCTATAAAATCCCATCTTTTGTTTATGCTGTCCATTGCCAAATCATGAGGGATGTTAGTGAACAAAGATATTACGTCAAGAGATATTACTGTGTCAAACACATTAATTTTTTTGTTAGATAATAGTTTGTATAACTCAAAACTATTTGGAGCCCCCCGTGGGTTAATAGGAATGTTACTCGATATGATCCGATGCAAAAATGCAGCCAAATCATACAAAGCAGTATTAATTGAAGATACTATTATACGCAATGGATAATTATCTTTGTGAATCTTTACCAGTCCATATGCTAGAGGAAGATTTGAGTCCGAGGACCTAAGACGCAATTGAGTTGTTTCAGAAATGTAATCCTGTTCCTTCCATTTTTTTAACATAGTGTTTAAATTTTTTTCCAATGATTTCATAGGATCTTTTTTTACTACTATGTATGTGTTTTTGTCATTAAGCATATCTTCCATTTTTTTGATGTAATCCTTTTTATCTAAAGCAACCGTAACATTGCCCTTGTCAGCTTTAGTGAAAACTATATTAGGATTATTTTTACAAAATTCAAACGTTTTTTTATAATTATTCATAACCTGTTTTTCATTAAAATTGATAGTGTTATTAATTAAGAAATTTTCAAGTTTAGGAACAAGTCCGGTCCGAATCTTACTTTTACATGCATCATTAAAAATACGATTGTTATATTCTACATTTTTTATGAACTCATGTATCGTATGCTTTTTGTTAACAACAGGTGGAAGACTGAAATTGTTACCTAATTGTAATAAACAGGAAACAGATGGAGGTATAACTGCATCAGATAAGTTTAAGAACCATTTCTCATTCAAAGTTTCTAACGGGTTGTTACTTGTATTACAAAACTGCTCAGGTTTCAAGACAATATTAAACGTTTCAACACTGTTATTTTTTTCACTATTTACAAAAGGAATTAAAGAGTATTCTAATGTTCCATGGCTATCTCCTTGGACATAATATTTGGTAGGTGTAACTGATGTTATTAATACATTATTATATTTGTTCATAAGTCCGTTAAACTTATTCCTATGCAAGTTAAATTGTTTGCAGTTATAATTATTGAAGGATATGTAAAAATGGTTTTGTATGTCCATCCAAATGTATAAAGGAAGAGAATTAGATAACTGTCCGTCAATCAATGTTAAGGATCTGTATAACTGATCCAGAAATCGATGTAAATCAAAAATTTCAATGACCATTAATCTACTTGTTAAATTCTTAATCAACCTATTAAACTTCATGTTGGAGAATAATAATTTGTAAATGTATACTTATAAAGGTATACGTCAGCTAGCAAAGTCACGTGATAATGACGTGAATTTTTGGTACAAATAACGTCAATTATGACATAAAAGTAAAATTATTCTGACGTATATATCACGTGATTATGTCACATCTTATTGACGTTATTTATTACGTCAGGAAGACGTAAATATGACTAAA
The DNA here is from genome assembly GCF_001594065.2 of Cyphomyrmex costatus. NCBI lineage: Eukaryota > Metazoa > Arthropoda > Insecta > Hymenoptera > Formicidae > Cyphomyrmex > Cyphomyrmex costatus. Next base: position 181,188 of record NW_017280355.1, on the reverse strand, counting down.
AAGTACTATTAGTGTCACTACTAGTGCAATAATGCAGTAGTAAATTCGTATATACTTCGTGTAGAAATTTAAGTAAAATACCGGTCAGTTTTCCCTAATTACTAAAAAAAAAATTTTCTCTAAATTCGAGAATTAATTTTTTTTATGATACATCCCAAACGGTCACCCATCCGAAGTTGTACCACGACCTCGCATGCTTAACCTTGACAATCGTACGGGAACTGCTGTACTTCGATGACCCACGAATCTGTATGTCAATGTCTGTATAATTGTGATATATCTGTTCAATGGAAATATTGAAAACAGATGGTTTATGTGTTTATATGATAGTGTATGTATTAATGTATGTATTAGTATATGTATCATTTCCGCAAGTGTAATGCGCATGACATATCATTTTATCCTTGTTTTTCATCGAATATTAAAGGATAAAATGATACATCAAATAATAATACACAAATAATAACAAAAAATAATTAATTAGTAATGGTCATATATATGACGTCAATGTAACATCTAGTTGACGTCATATCGGTGACGTCAACTTTTGGTATTACAAATGACGTCAAAATAACGTTCCATTTATGTCACTTGACGGCATTGTCATCAAAATCACTTCATAATCACGTCATTATCACGTGAGCTTGCTAGTTGGGACATGTGATTGAAAACTGGTTAACTCACACTCATGTGCTTCAAAATTTTAAATCAAATATAGTTCTAAATAAAATATCAAACTATAACAGTTTTTTATATTTTAAAAATAAATCACAAAAGATTATTATTAATTTCAAGAGAATTTTTACTAAATTGTCTATTTTAATAAACACAACTCTGTCGTTGTCAAGCAAATTCCTATAAATTCAAAAAAATGTTATAAATGTTTTATGTGTGATATATTATTTAATTCGTTAATTATTAGATAAAAATATAATATAAAAATTAATATTATTTCATATAAAAAATGAATTAAATAAATAAATCTATAGTAAAGTAGTTCAATTTGCAATTTTTTTTATGGTTATTCTACAATGTGCTCTTTATTTCTTATTTCTTGCTTTTTTTTCTCTTTGTGGTCAACGTTTTATCAATAATTGTATTGCAAGCTGTTTCCTATTTCTTTAGAAAAGTTCGTTAACTTTTATCTCGAGCAATAAAAAACAAAAAACAAAATAAAAAGCAAAAGGATAAATGGCAATTCTATAATGTGCTCTTTCTTTCCTGTTTCTTGCTGTTTGTTTCTTGCCTACTCTTGCCTTTTTAATCAAAAAGCAAAAGACAAACAGCAAAAAAAAAGGAAACAAAGAGAACATTGTAGAATTACCAAAGATGTAAAAAAAGCAAAAAACAAACAAAAAGCAAATTGTAGAATAAGCTTTATTAGTCAGTACGACAGATACCTTAACCTCAAAAGTCTCAAACTTTAACGCTTAATTTGTTACGCGAGGCAGAACACCATTTGTTTACCAAATTCTTTCTAGTAATTTTACAATGTGCTCTTTGTTTCCTGTTTCTTGTTGTTTGTCTTTTGCCCAATATTGCCTTTTTGACCAAAAGGCAAGAGACAAAAACAACAAGAAACAGAGGAAACAAAGAGCACATTGTAGAATTACCATTCGTTTTTACTGGAAACGTGTCGAATGAGTATATTTTTATTAAAATTTGAATTGAGGAAGCAATTCTGAAAAATTATTATATATTGTTTTACTAGACACTAACGAATTAAATTACCTTTAATATTCTATCATCCAACTCAAGTTCGTGAAAATTTTTCAGATTTAGTTCGCTTTCAATTTCTTCATTTAATTCCATCTCGTTCGCAGATAACATGTTTACAAATATAAATTATTTAAATCTTAATATTTATTAACAAACTTACATTTATTCAATACTTAATCGTCGTTACACATGTAATGATAGCGTTCAAGCGTTCAATAGCACAGATTATCAAAGAAGAAAATAGATAACCAACTCCCATAGTTTATTTTGGAACAGCATTTTGGAACGCCATCTAGGCGAATATACATGAATAAACTAATATTCAATATGGCCGACCTCGAATACAGCATATTTAGCTGCCTCAGCTTTTAGAAAGCACGTTATTTATACACGAGAAATATTGTTACATTCGCAAATGTCCGTTTATCGAGACAGCAGTGGTCAGCTACTTTGTTTTTAGAAATCATGATCGGCATAAGTATCGTTCTATCTTTGTTATTTATTAAATATCAAGGATAAAACGACATTTTATCCTTGACATTTGATCCCTGATATTTAATAAATAACAAAGATAGAACGACACTTATGCCGACCGTGATTTCTAAAAATAAAGTAGCTAACCACTGCTGTCTCGATAAACGGATATTTGCGAATGTACACAATATTTCTCGTGCGTAAATAACGGCGGATATCAAGAACATCAAGAATGCAGGCAATGGCCAACATTGGTCGCGTTCAGCAGACTCAACAGTTTTACAACTGTTTTATGATTCTTTGCTGAGATAGGACTATTCCTTTAGATCTAAAATTATAATCCAATCAGCGAGACGAATCATAAAACGGTTGCAAAACTGTTGGGTCTGCTGAACGCAGCCATTGTTATATCGTACTATGCGCCACCTAGGCGAATATACGAGAATGAATTATCACGCTGAATTCGCATATAGGAGTTTGCCATGCATGTTCAATAGACCCACATATATGTAATACTACTATATGGCTAGTGCCTATAAGAGGGAGTGAGAGGAAGCGGTCCCAGAACCACGGTGCGGGAATATATATTTCCCTCTCTTTCTAAGAGTACTTTGAGTGTTGTGCGCATGCGTTGGATTGATTGCATCCGCCAATAGGAAAATAGAGTGCGATCAGTGAGATGACGCGAACAGGTTATGCTCGTTATGCTTATTAGATGTGTGCTGTTGTACACAGGCAAAAATGGTCAAGATATGTTATTTATGTGGCAAAAAGCCTAATGCGCCTAATGCGACTGAAAACATTAGTTTGCATAGGTATGAAATAGGTATTAGTTTGCACTGATTATCATGAAATTTCTGTAAGGGATTGCACTGTATTCTTATATACATAACGGCAATTTTGAAAAAGTTTATTTCATAAAATTAGGATTAATTTATTTATTCCGACTAAACTGACTCTGTTAACTGTAACAAGGTTATACCCTGAAGCGGAATCAATCACTTTTTCCTTCTTCCTTACACATATATGTATATTTATCCTTCTATTTATTATTGATGGAGGGGATGAATCCGACGCATGTGCACAACGTTCAAAGTACGCTGAGAAAGAGAGAGAAGTATATATCCGCACCGTGGTTCTGGGACATGGACTTCTCTCTCATCTAGCCATATAGTAGTATTACATATATGAATAGACCCAATGACTGTTGCGGAGCAGATCCGCTAGGCCGCGTTCAGAATCATCGGGCGCATTCAGCAGAAAAGAGCGCTACGAGAGCGCTCGCTGTTATTGGTATATTCTTCCAGATTTAAAATTCTGATTGGATGATCTAGAAGAATACACCAATAACAGCGAGCGCTCTCGTAGCGCT
>NW_017280355.1:127420-177579 GCF_001594065.2 Cyphomyrmex costatus | reverse complement strand
GTTTGATTGACCAATCAAAAGAAAGAATTTTACAAATTGACCAATCAAGAAACGCTTCAAAGCATTCGTAGTGGCAACTCGACCGCAGCCTCAGGGTGCGATTACATGGAGCGCGGTACGCGGTAAGCGGTATGCGGTTCTCTAGCTGCCTAGTTAGTTAACCGCGTACCGCATACCGCCTATTTCTTTTTCCTGATATTACATGGAGCGCGGTTTGCGGCACGGGCTAGTGACAAACTTATATTAGTATGAATTTTTTTAAATATATTAACTTATTTTTATGTACACTTTATCGATACTCTTATTTTTTTAACTGATTTACTTAATAATTGCGTTTAAATCAATTAATTCCATTAAAAAGTGCGTAGCAACGTATAGTAATGTGAGTTTGTCACTAGCCCGTGCCGCAAACTGCGCGCTCCATGCATATAGAGTCCTAGATATCAGAGAAGCGCAACCGATGTTCCGCGTCATGATTAGTTGACTGTCAGCCAATCATGATATTCATTCAGCGGTATTAAAAATGGCTGACTAATAGACGATTGGTGGATTTCATATTTAGTCTGCAAACGACGCCATTTTTATTACTTTTCTTAGTAATTTTGCGATACTGACTTAAGTCGGTTGCGCTTCTCTGATATCTAGGACTCTAATTGGAGCATGTTAGAGCATGTTAGAGCGTGCGACGCGAACAAACCTTAGGACTCTACCTACACTTTCGTATACGTTTCTTTTCAAGAATAGACTCCCTGATTGGTTGCAAAAGATACGGAGCGTTCATACGTAATAGTACGGGAGGCCAACCGGGGATTTTGGGATTTACTCGAGCGCGTCAGAATAACATAAGGGGGAAAGCTTGCACCCTAATAAGTACCCCCACCAAATATTAAACCTCTATATAGAGCCGGGGGTCCAGGGGATTAGTAAATTAAAAAAATCGATCGTTCGAAAACTCGAGCGCGTCAGATTAAGGTATGGTGTGTTAATTACATGTAGAAAAGCGTACATTTCAAAAATCTGACGCGCTCGAGATGCGCTCTGGAAATTTTTTTTTTCCCCCTTTTTGACCCCTTCCTACAGCTAACCCCACCACGTAAACCGTCAGATTAATATTTATCCGTTATCAGAAACACATGGGTCGCTTACACTATTAATATCTGACACGCTTCGAGTATTGCATTGACGCTGTTTTCTTTGAAAGCCTGTACACGCTCCCCCACCACTGAAACGGCATACATCATATAACCTTTTTTTCTTTTTAGCATCTAATCTTCACAATCCAATAGGTCTCCACGACGCTCGAGTAAAGCGGGGAGCACAGACTTTTGCATAACGCATAAACCATATACATAAAGAATTTGATTGGTCCATTGACTCATGCATAAGAAAATGGGCCAATGAAATTCCTTATGCACATGCTTTATGCGTTATGCAAAAGTCTGTGCTCCCCGCTTAAATCCACATTAAAGCGGGGAGCACAGACTTTTGCATAACGCATAAAGCATGTGCATAAGGAATTTCATTGGTCCATTTTCTTATGCATGAGTCAGTGGACCAATCAAATTCTTTATGTATATGGTTTATGCGTTATGCAAAAGTCTGTGCTCTCCGCTTTAGCCTCTCGGCCTCCCGTACTATGAGAAGTTAAAGACAACATTGAAGGACAGCTCTATCCCAGACCATGGTGTAAGTAGAAAGGTGAACCATTCCGATGGATGCGCAGTAAATTAGAAGTAGTGGGGGCAGTCGCAACCAATCACACTTTGAGCTTTTATGCGAAATCTTCAATATGGCGCAGAATAAAAATCTTACTAAAGCGGGGAACACAGACTTTTGCATAACGCATAAACCATATACATAAAGAATTTGATTGGTCCATTGACTCATGCATAAGAAAATGGATCAATCAAATTCTTTATGTATATGGTTTATGCGTTATGCAAAAGTCTGTGCTCCCCGCTTAAAGATAGAGATTGAAGATTGAACGATTGAATTTTTGATTGAATTTTTTTTATGTTTGTCCTTGTTCTTTTTCAATTTAACGCATAAAACATAGTGCATAAGAAAATCAATCAATCTGAATCCCTCTTTTCCTTTCACTTCACGTGATCACGTCTAGAGTCCCTATACTAAGGGTGCGATTACATGGAGCGCGGTACGCGGTTCTCGGTTCTCTAGCTGCCTAGTTAGTTAACCGCGTACCGCGTACCGCCTATTTCTTTTCCCTGATATTAGGGCGGGTTCACACCTTGACGGAAAAGCGGAAAGTGGAAAAGCAGTTAACCGATCAGAACTCGTCTTGGTAGTAAAAAGTACAAAACTAACAGAAAGTCGATTACTCGATTGGCTACTGCTTTTCCGCATTCTGCTTTTCCGTCAAGGTGTGAACCCGCCCTTACATGGAGCACGGTTTGCGGCACGGGCTAGTGACAAACTCACATTACTATACGTTGCTATGCACTTTTTAATGGAATTAATTAATTTAAACGCAATTATTAAGTAAATCTGTTTAAAAAATAAGAGTATCGATAAAGTGTATATAAAGATAAGTACCGCGTACCGCGCTCCATGTAATCGCACCCTAAGAGTCTGGCCAAGGTCCTAGTTAGACAAAACATGGCGTCGTCGTATATAACCAAAAACGTGATGTGATCGATGTGGTACTGCACTATTTGATAAAATAATGAAACAGTATATTATATTTCGCATAAAAATTGATTGCAACAAAGGACGATTATAAAATAAGAATTATAGTAGTAAAAAAACTATGGCTAGGCATGCTGCTATTAAATGATATAATTTACTTATAAATACATTAAAATGATATTATACATTTACTTATGAATACTATTAAAATTTATTTGTATTTGTATTTTTACATTAAATAAAATGTTAAAATCAACTTTATTATCTCATTGTTCTGTTCCTTCTTCTTCTTCTTCTTCTTAATATATTGGCCAAGCAGCCTCCGGCTGTAACTAGGCCATTGAGATCCGCGGTGTTGGTATTAAATGTGCTAGGGTTGTCATCTTGGTAGTCCAATCGCAGCAGTAAAGTACTCCCCAGGCGCCTGCTGCCACCTTGCGGTTAGCAGCGCGTCAAAGGAGTGAAGGGAGAGGCAATGGGAATATTTAAAAGAACAGCTCATTGGCTTTCATGAAGGCCAAGAGCAAACGACAAAGTTCGGGAGAGGGGGAATGTAGGGCAGGAAGAAGGGAAGGGGGGGAATCAGGGAATTGTTCTGTTCCGACTAATCAGGGCCCTCAAACTCCCATGTAATTTCTTGCACCACCGTTGACTGTAGTGCCATCTGATATGAGTCCGCCAAAAGAGAGGAACTATAATGAATATGATGTTACCTGTTATCATCTGTTACTGCTTGGGTAATTATTATGGAACTATTTGGAATTGATTCCGATCGGAATTATTCAATTATTCTCTAGATTTCTATTATATTTTCTAGGAAAGACGGATTTTAATTATTCCGATAAGTTCCATAATAGGTATCCTGTTACTATTACATGTCAATGTGTGCACATGTCAGCACGTACTTGTGATTTGATGTTATTATTGCCAATTATTGCGTGAGAAATAAGAAATTATAATAAATAAATAAATTAGAAGGTAAAAAGGACTCTTTATATAAAAATAATTAAGCAAAGATAAAGGACATTTAGAGTAAAAAAATTTATTTGACTCTAAATGGAACTTATCGGAATAAAATCCGTTTTTCCTAGAAAATATAATAGAAATCTAGAGAATAATTGAATAATTCCATAATTGTATTTCCTAGGAAAAACGGATTTTATTCCGATAAGTTCCATTTAGAGTCAAAATAAATTTTTTTACTCTAAATGTCCTTCATCTTTGCTTAATTATTTTTATATAAAGAGTCCTTTTTACCTTCTAATTTATTTATTTATTATAATTTCTTATTTCTCACGCAATAATTGGCAATAATAACATCAAATCACAAGTACGTGCTGACATGTGCACACATTGACATGTAATAGTAACAGGATACCTATTATGGAACTTATCGGAATAATTAAAATCCGTCTTTCCTAGAAAATATAATAGAAATCTAGAGAATAATTGAATAATTCCGATCGGAATCAATTCCAAATGTTCCATAATAATTACCCAAGTAGTAACAGATGATAACAGGTAACATCATATTCATTATAGTTCCTCTCTTTTGGCGGACTCATATCAGATGGTACTACAGTCAACGGTGGTGCAAGAAATTACATGGGAGTTTGAGGGCCCTGCTACTAATTGAATAAAACTGGTGCTGTTTAATAATACTGCTGCTATTAAATGATATAATTATTTATTTATGAATACATTAATTGAAATTACATTTGTATTTTCACATTTAAAAAATTGTTAAAAACAGCTTTATTATATTATTGTTCTATTCTTGTTCTTTCTATGATTCTTACTAGTTGAATAATATCGCGTCCAAAATATTAATTTGAGACACTTCATTGGCTCTGCCATATTTTGTCGAAACCAATAGGCTGGATGACAACCTTGGCCAGACTCAGGCTGGAGTCACATTGAGCGGTAATTACAGCGGAACGGAACAGCGAGACCAATCACAATCGCAGAAAGTAAAGCAGCGGAATGATTGTAGAGTTCTGATTGGTTTCACTATTCCGTTCCGCTGTAATTACCGCTCAATGTGACTCCAGCCTCATAAGTATAGGGACTCTAATCACGTCTAGAGAGGAAATTGAAAAAGAACAGACTTGAGCGTCGCAGCTAACGCCTGCAACGCCACATGTCTCCTATTTTTCTTATGGAAGTTTGGACACCATTATAGACCTTGCTGTTCTCTTAATTCGTGGTATATGTCCGGTAAGTTTTGATAGTATCGAATTTTCTTATTGATAATAAATATTTTGTGTATGTAATTAATCTTTCGCAAAAATAACAAAAATCCTTTGTGTAATGTTATATGAAATTAGTTTGCAATTATTCGTTTCGTTATATCTTACTTAATTTTTAGTGATTCCAACGGATTATCATGATCCATTTCACGTGGCATTTAGCGTTTATAGCTAATAAAAGTATTGTTCGTTTTGTCTCTCGGGAGCTGCTCGGAGTCGCTCTGAATAAACCCAGCGTACTCGAATGTGATCCATTTAATACTGCAAATGCTTCGTTGAGCAATCAGAAGAAAAAATTTTACGAATTGATCAATCAAAGTATGTTTTGAGGTTTCTACAACATTAAATAGACCGCATCCAAGTATGCTAGGTTCGTTCGGAGCGACTCTGAGCAGCTCTCGAGAGACAAAACGAACGATACTAAACATGCATGATACAAATAATTGTGTACATAATCGTTACGTTGAACAAAATTAGTTTGTTTCTGCACTAGCCTGAATTAATACTCTCTTTCTCGCTTTCGACAAATATCAAACATACCTATCTCACTTTAAGTTCTAAAAGTGTACACTAGTTCAGCCACAGAAAACAGGTCTTATATTTAGAGTTTTACGTACAGCAGTTTCTCAACATTTTTTACTATTAATTTTATGTGCACACCTGGGTTTCTTCTACCATGGTTTGGTGTATAATTACTATTCTCAGTATTTTTTGTCATCTTTTTATTATATTTGTTAAAGATTATTTTATATACTTGATGCTTCTATTACATTGTTATATTTTTGTTAGAAAATGACGAGCAGGACTAAAGCACCTAAGATGAAAGAAGGTGGTCCAGAGGAGTTGCCACTGAGAAAGAGACCCTTCAAAAGACATGGACGTCTGTATGCAAAGGCAGTTTTCACTGGTTATAAACGTGGATTGCGTAATCAACATGAGCACACTGCTTTACTCAAAATTGAAGGCGCTAGTACGAAGAAAGACTCTAATTTTTATATAGGAAAACAATGCGTCTTTGTATATAAAGTAAGGTCTATCTATGATATAGATAAAAAAGATAAACATTAAATTAATTTTGACTTTATTTATAGATGTAATAAGCATTTTTCTTCTTGAACTCTATATTGTAACTTTTTTTTCTGATAAGTATATTCAACATTGTCTTCGACTGTATAATCACTAAAGGTAAACTTTTATCAATTCTGATTAACTTAATCGGTTGACTAATCCATGGAATTAGTCAATTGCATCTACTGTCAAACCAAATGATAAATGTGATTAATTAATTCCAATAGACTAATCGGCCAATTAAGTTAATCAGAGTTGATAAAAGTTGCCCTAAGCTTTAAGCAAGTTGATCAAATCACTAAAGTTTAAAGTAAATGTCAGTTAATGTTAGCTCAGGCTAATTTACTTTAAACTTTAGTTTTTAAATGTCAGTCTGAGCTAACATTAACTGACATTTCCTTTAAGCTCTGAAGCTTAAAAGAAAAACTTGCTTATTATGCATATTGTTTAAACTAAATCAATCTAATTTTCTTGTGGACTCTCCAAATTCATACCATGAATTTAGTAATAAAGAACGAGTGAGAGTAAAGAAGAGAGAGAGCAAAAATTGTTATGCAAACAATAACAATGCTTTACTCTCACTCGTTCTTTATTACTAAATTCATGGTATGAATTTGGAGAGTCCACAAGAAAATTACTAATTTACTTTGCATAAGTAATAAGAAATGAATTTCCTTAAGGCTCCTGAATACCGGCGACGGCCATGTTGGAATTGTGACGTCATAGGCGAGAAAAACACATTAATTTTTCTTGCGTCCCATTTTTTAATAAAGACAATTTGGATAAATTTAAAAGGCAAGATCGCACAAAAACACTTGTGAAAATTGCCGGAAACTGTCCTTTCCTCTTCTAATAGTCAGTAAATGGTCGTAAAAGACATGTAAAGTGAGCCTATTTTCGGGCAGAATCACACAGTTTAACAGCTGATAAAACGAGTGAAATATACGCTTTTACGTATAAAATTTCACGATAACTGCAGTTTCCGGCAATTTTTAGGACTTTTACGAGTACGAGGGAAGTCACATTTTCACAAATAAGCAAATATTGACGAAATGGCACGCAAGAAAAATTTTGTCGTCAAAACATCACTTTTTCACGCCTATTAGTTCAGACTTTTACCATGGCGAGGCGCTATACACACACACACAAGCATGAACCCATGTCTGTGCACTGCCCTTCTACCCGAAAATGAGCACACGGACATGAGCTTGCAATTGTGTGTATAACCAGTAACGTACTACCAGTTTTGCTAGCCACCGACTAATTCGGTGTCGCTACCCATCAACACGGAGTTCTTGGCTGAGTATTTAGGAGCCTTAATTGTAATACAAATAATCACTCTTAATTACAGTACAAACAATAAAATTTAAACACAATCTTAATTGGGAGAATGTAGTAGTACTCGATGTCGAACGATTCTTAAATAAAAGATTAGTCTCTGAATTCACATTCATATGCAAGAAAGCACACATGTTTTGTACAATAACATTAAATTGTCAGTTAAAGATGGAACTCATGTGTATAGTAATCAATGTAACTTGCAGTGTAACCTACACATCATTTTTTTATCAAATTAATTGATTTAATTTTTAAAAACAATTTCTTTGTATTGTTACAAAGTCAATTATTTGCTGTTATTCTTTAAAGACTTAAATTACACAACATCGTTTTATTTTAAATTTGACGCAGATTTCAACATCAAATCTGTAAATCTGATGTGACTCTTACAATAAATACAAAGAAAGAATATTAAATTTTATATTGACTGAGGAAGATTCCAAAGTGAGTCGAAACGTTCTGAAATTGTTATATAGATGGAATAAATTAGTAATTTGAGGAAATTAACTTTTTTTATTACTTTGCTTAACAACACTGTACTCTCACTCGCACTTTATCACTAGATTCCTGGTTTCTACTGTTTAAAAGTCTTCAGTGACAAATAAAATATTTTTATAGAATCGTATTGAATACTAAATACCGTAAATGTAAGAACATAACTAATATGAATACGAAACCTATAACAGTCTAACTTGGATTTTTAATTGCTTATATATAAACTACCGCGGTACTATCACGAATTAAAACAAATTAATAATTAATTAACTAATATATGTAATTCCCCCAGGGGACACTTGCACCTAAAGCGAGTGATCCGGGTTCGACTCCCGGCCGAGATAATATTTTTCCCAATAAGAATTGTTATTTTTAGATTTTAACGTCGTTAATTATTGATATAAGATGCCAAAAGAATAATTATTAAATTGTTAATCAATTTAATTCGTGATAGTACTGCTGTAGTTTATTAGAGTTGCATTTCAAGACCGATAATTATTCGGCGCTGTTTAGAAAAGACTACATATATCAGTATATAAATTCACGCGAAATTATATATAAGCAATTAAGATCCAGCTAAACTGTATAGGCTTCGTATTAGTTATGTTGTTACATTGATTGTCCTTTAAAATTTAATATTACATATTGCCAAAATTTCTTTGCTTCTTTTTAATGTTTTCTTTTTATAAAATTTATGATTGAATATTGATTTAACACTATTTTAAGAATATAATACATATTGCTAAAAATATACATATTGTTAAGAATTTATTCTTAAGCAGTTATTTAACAAAATCATTGATTATCAATAAGATAACTTACATATGAAATTGTTTCAGGCTAAGAACAAAACTCCAGTACCTGGAAAAACTACGAAAAAAACAAATATGAGAGCCATTTGGGGCAAAGTGACTCGGCCTCACGGTGCAAGTGGATCAGTGCGTGCTAAGTTTAAGAAGAACCTGCCAGCCAAGGCTATGGGTCGTCGTATCAGGATTGTAAGCTAATACAAATTTGATGTAGTAACGTTTTTTTTATAGATATAGTAGAATTTACACTGAATTAAAAGTTTCCTGCAAACTTTAACATATTATTTTCTATTTTAAATAAATTATTATTCAGGGTTGGTAAGTAACGCGTTATTTGTAACGTCATTACCGTTACAAGTTACTTTTTTCGGTAACGAATGGGTAACGGCGTTATATTTTCTTATGAGTAACGTTTTTGGTATTAACGTTTTTGGTAACACACACACAGTTACATTTTTGAGGTAATGGTAACGATTTCACTAGTTATACTTTTATTGTTACTTTATGTAAGTTATAGATTCTTTGCTTTATTGTAGCTTTCTGCTGCTTGCATGTGTTTGTAGTTTGCGATACGAGTACATATTTCGTATCATGTAATGACAGTTGATATGATTTTGCAAGACGCAATATTCTGCATTATTTAATTTATGAGTAATGATTTTGTAAATAATTTATTTGAGAATTTATATATGTATATACAATACAAATATAAGAAGGGCAAAGAGCCAAGTAAATTTATCAACAAAATACTTCAATTATTTAAAATTTAAAAAACGTTTTAATAAGATCTTTAAAAATTATAAATTAACAGACGTTTCGACCCCGATCGGGTCATTTTCAATGATACAAATTATTAGAATTAAAATGAATAGTGAAGAAGAAAACGCATTCTTCTTCTGATATAAATTCTTCTTCTGGTAATCGTAAAATATCTTACATAGTTTTAATTATATTTTATATTAATTGACTAAATAATTTTAATCATGGACTTGTTGCTTCATTTGTATTTTTGACAAGGTAATAGAACTTTTGTATTAATTTATTATTTTTTATTGTTTGTAATTTTATTAATTCGTATATAATTTTCATTAGGATCAATTTATTTATACTTATTATTTCAACATATGACTATTGCTATACCGAATACTTTATATCAGAAGAAGAATGCGTTCACTATATTCATTTTAATTCTAATAGTTTGTAACATTGAAAATGACCCGATCGGAGTCGAAACGTCTGTTAATTTGTAATTTTTAAAGACATTATTAAAACGTTTTTTAAATTTTAAATAATTGAAGTATTTTGTTGATAAATTTACTTGGCTCTTTGCCCTTCTTGTATTTGTATTGTTTTATACATATTGAGCCTTTTCATTATTTATATATATATATATACATACATTTCAGTTTTTGACCTTTATTCTTCTATTAGAATCTCTGTTATATTTTTTTATATTTACTGCAAAAATCTGCATATAATATTGTATAAATATAAAAAAAGTAACGAAAAAAATAACGACTCGTTATATTTTTTAGTAGAGGAACGCTAACGAGTTACTTTTGCAAATCAGTAACGAGTAACGGTAACGAATTACTTTTCAGAAAAAAGAACGGTAACGGTAATTAGTTATTTATATGAGGTAACGTTGCCAATCCTGATTATTACAAATATTGTAATTATATACACACATATAGGATGTTCCACACAACCATCTTTAAAAAATTTTTCCAAGTTTTTTTTTAAGAACATTCTTTGATGTATTCTAACAAGACGAAAATCTTAACATTAAAATCATCTATAATTGGTTTTTATTTTATAATTAAAAAATAGATGAAATAGTACAGAACTTTTAATATTCAAAATATATAGGGCATATAAGAGTCAAAAAAGAAGTTTTAAGCTAATTCGGCTAATTGGTGTTCTCACTATCAACGCAGAATTCTTGGCTCAGTACTCCCTCAGAAGCCTTAAATATTTTTAATTTAATATTTAATTTAAAAAAAATTTTAATTAAAAAATTTTATTAATTTTTAATTTAAAAGAATTAAATATATTGATAAAGCAAGGATGAAACATGTCTAATATTTATTTAATCCTAATGTATGCACATTTTTATAAATCAATAAAAATTAAAAAGGTGAAAATATAAAAATTAATATAAATTCTATCAAAACATATGTGTATGTCATTAAAATTTACTTTCAATTAAAATATGTATAAGTTCATAAGTGATAAATTCTTTAAATACATTTTAGAGAGAGGGAGAGAGAGAGGGAGGGAGGGGAGAGTTTTTATGTATAATACATTTATTTATATATATAATATAATTATACATAAATAATATAATTTTTTTGTAAGCGCGAATGAATCTTTAGAAATTATTTTTAGAAATAATATTAATACATTAAATAATATCTTCTAAATCAATATTTTATTGTACATTATTTACAACTTTTTTGAGGATGTGTTTTAAGTAGGACTGTAATCGGCAGTTTGTAAAACTGTATAATGTAATTAAAAATGTACATAAAAGTATTCTTATTAGGGAACATCAACCATTTAGGGCGCTTTTTAATTTTAATTTAATTTATTTTGTATATATTTTCTATACATAATGTCCAAAAATAATATAAAAGGTTTTAAATTATACTTTAGAAATAGTATAAAGTACAATACTTAAATGAGCCCCTTAGTTGCCAAATGGCATAAGGCTTATACTTATAAAGCAGACTTATGCTATTTGTCAACTAAGGGGCTCAAATAATTTTGTCATCACTTATATACTCATACATTTTTAATTGTAAATAAGAATTATGTATATATTGATCTTGGATCTACAATACGTTTTCAAACCTTAAATCATAAAGAATGTACAAATCACAGTTCTGGAGATACAGTAGTGTCTCGGTAATTACTCTCTTCGCATTCGACTGTAATTGGTTAATTTCTTACGACTTAAGGCTTAAAATATCTATTGTAAAACCTATTCCGGGCTTACTCTGTTTGCGAACTTTAATGGAATATATATACATACGCGTGTTTTAATATAATTTATCAATCAATTTTTATATTTTTAACTTTCTTCAACGTTTTACTACAATAATTATTAAGAAGTATGTATGTATATCGATATACACGCATTAGGGTTAAACCAGCGTGCATCAAGGTTAAATAGATATGCAACATGTTCCAACCTTGCTTTATCAACGTACTTAATTCTTTTTTTTGTCAAAAAAATTTATTTACTGATATTGTAAAGACGTTTACAAAGCGAGCATGATTATGAATTTATTTTAACACATGTCGTAACATTTGTTATTAAATTAATATTTTGTAATATGTTCCGATATTATGCATACATAATGTACAAATAAATTTCGTATAAGAGCAAGAAGAATTTCTTAATAAAAATATTGCACATTTGTATCATAATAATCTTGAAGTTGCTGATAGGGGTTTTATAAAGCTTATCATATCACTATAAGTGAGCGAAATATCAGTTCCGTGATTTGAGAACTTCAATTACTACTAATTAAAAACTCATTACAATTTCGATTTTTACAATTAGGATTTTTATTTTACAATTAGAATATCTACTTTAAAGTAGGGCTCAGCACGCGATTCAACTTTCGGCCGATTTTTTAATCGGCTCCGCCTTCCGCTGTTCTCTCAACTCACCATCCCGCGTAGTCTAAATGCTTCTCACGTTTTTTTGTATCGCATTTGGACTGCGCGTGGGGTGGTGAGGTGAGAGGAACAGCGGAAGGCGAAGCCGATTAAAAAATCGACCGAAAATTGCATCGCAAGCCGAGACCTGCTCCTCTAAAGAATCTGTTCTTAAAAGGGACGATGGTTGAAACGCGCGCGCGCGCCTCCCCCCCTCCCCACACACACACACACACACGTTAATATTTCAAGGGTACATACTAATTTATACACTAAATACGTAAAAAAATGTCATGAATGTAAATATAATACGTTTTTTAATAATATATCTTACTTTTTAAGATGATTAAAAAAATGTTCGAAGTGTTCACATCATGCTTTCCACAAGCTACTGTACTGTAATATCAATGGATATTTGTAAACATTAGATAAAGAGTGCGTTCAGGAAAACGCTATTAGCACTATTTCATTCAATTAGTTCGGAAGATAGCAATGTTTTTTGTGATTTGATACCAGATGAAAATTTTTACGGTGTTAGTCTAGATAGTGAAGAAGAGGCAAGTCAAAATCGGGCTGACTGGCCACAAAACAGAATCATTTTTCGTCAAAGTCGTAAAAAATACCGATGCACATACATTATTTGACCACATTGCTTGAAACTTCTTTGGGTAGTAATTTCAATTCTAAAAAGTAGTAACAATAACAGGGTTGCCACAAGTCAGGGAAATCAGGGAAATGTCAGGGCATTTGAAAAATGCGTCAGTAAATCAGGGAAAGTCAGGGATTTCAGCGCACTTTTCGGGAAAAATAACATAGCTGTAAAGAAATTTATTTATATCACGACGCCACAATCGATAAAATCATTTCGCTTTGTTCTTCAAGCCAACTCGGTTGCTAAAAAAAGATCTTTGTTTACAAAAATTTCAAAATTGAAGACTAAGAAGGCAAAACTTTTGGCAGAAAAAACTAATGAACTAAGTGCTCTTGATGAAGAAATAACATCACTGATGTCATTAACATTCGATTAAAAAACTTGTACAATTTTTTATGTTGCAGTATTTAAGTTTTCTTTAAGGATTTGAAATTTTAGTTATGTTAAAAAGCTAACATAAACTTGTAAAGATTTAAAATGCTTTACTAAAAACATCGAAATTTTAAAGTTGTCTGTTCTTTTGTTTTATATAAGAAAGTTCTATGTCACTTATGAACAAGTGAGTAAAATAAATATTATTCTATAATTTTATGAATTTTCTTTCAAATATGTTAACTTTTATAAGCAGATTGAGATTTTAATAAACATCATAATTTTGATAAAAAAGAAACTGTATTCATTGATTTATGTTCCTTATATTTTAAGTATAGTAGTAAAAAGAAAGAGAGGAAGAGGAAAAGAATCATGTTCATACATGAAAGGAAAAGACAAAAAGTACTATTAACTTAACGATAAAATGTAGTATCAGTAACATTAATAGTATTATTTATTAATAGTATTAATAGTATTATATTATAACATTAATTTAATTACACTGTTATGTTAAATTACTCGATCAACAAAATATTTAACAATTTTCAAATCAGGATGAAAATACAAAAAATATTTCAAAATATTTATTATTGAAAGTCAGGGAAAATTACAAAATTTTGTCAGTAAAATCAGGAAAATGTCAGGAAATTTTAGGATGAAAAATTTGTGGCAACCCTGGATAATACTTATCTGGTTATGTGTCAAACGTAAAAAAATTAGATGCTCTTACGTTACAAATTTCATGCCGGCTGATCTTTTTTGGAGGTAATACACAGATCTTAAATAGTGTAAAAAATGTCGTGCTTGAACTGCCCTCAGGCATCGCAAAAATCTTCTGGCAGACAGTTGTTAGTTGCGCTTTATTTATAATGGTAAATAAACCTTTTTTCTCCATGAGTAATAAAATCTGTATTAAATATTGTATAGACTAATAATTTTTGCACTGTTACAGTCATAAAATATGTAAGAATTGTAAAAATTTACATACAATAATGTGTTAATATATGAAACAAACATTTTTTTAAATCGTCCATAACTCAAAAATTATAATATATATATATGGTATGTATTTATATGTTTTTTTTTTGCTGATTTTATTGTGTAGATTTATCCTTTGAAATATCAGTATGAATCATCCTGCACATAGTGTGTCCGTATTTAATATTGCATTGTTCAAAGCGTGTTTTAAATAAATTCACATTTTAAATAAATACGCTTAAAAAATCTTTTTACTTTTAGAAAAAAATGTTTCAAACAAAAATTGGTCTATAAGGGGAGATACGTAAAATCCATTTTTGGAAAAAAAAATTTTTTTTTTAATTATGTGCTTTATGTTTTATTCTGACATACATAGAGAGAGAGGGGGGGGAGAGGGGGGAGACAGTTTGAGCTTGGGTGGAGTTTCTAAGGCTAGAGATCCTCAAGTAAGAGATGCGCCACTGAAATCGCTACGGGATTGATTGATGACGACACCGCAAAAATATGGCGCAACCAATGGCGCAATTGTATTAACAAGTATGCACCTATGACACTATGGACACACAAGTTTGACATACACGCACATACAAGTATGACACACACATATGACACACATCTCAAAGTTGGCGTATCTCTTGAGGATCTCTATCTAAGGCCAGGTCAAAGTCACGTCAATCTTTTTAAACCCTTATTTTTTATTGCATATTTTTTTAGCTTACCTCGAGATCTTTAAAAAAAAAACGCTATAATAAAATATTCTTTCATTAAATACTGTTGTAGTTATAAAAAGCTTCAAAGTTACAGTACTGCTGGTATTAACATTATTTATGATTTCCAACTGAATGATAAAATCCTTCAAATGTTGTTCAAGATTATTGCATGTAAAAAAAGTGACAATGTTAGAAAACTATGAGAGCGATTTATAATGTATACTCTAATAATCTGAAAATACTAAAACTGGAAAATTATTCTTATTGCGAAAAATATTATTTTCAGATTATTACAATTGCGTTTCAAGACCGACGATTGTTTGGCGCGCAATTTGGGGGAACTATGTATATTAGTTAATTGTTAATTTAATTTAAGGCTCCTGAATACCGGCGACGGCCATGTTGGAATTGTGACGTCATAGGCGAGAAAAACATTAATTTTTTTTGCGTTCTATTTTTTAATAAAGACAATTTGGATAAATTTAAAAGGTGAGATCGCTCAAAAACACTTGTGAAAATTGGCGGAAACTATCCTTTCCTCCTCTGATAGTCAGTAAATGGTCGTAAAAGGCACATAAAGTGAGCCTATACTCGGGCAGAATCACACAGTTTAATAGCTGATGAAACGAGTGAAATATACGCTTTTACGTATAAAATTTCACGATAACTGCAGTTTCCGCCAATTTTTAGGACTTTCACGAGTATGAGGGAAGTTACATTTTCATAAATAAGCAAATATTGACGAAACGGCACGCAAGAAAAATTTTGTCGTCAAAACTGGTCAAAACATCACTTTTCCACGCCTATTAGTTCAGCCTTTTACCATGGCGAGGCGCTATATACACACACAAGCATGAACCCATGTCCTGTGAGCTCCCCTTCTGTCCGAAAATGAGCACACGAACATGAGCTTGCATTTGTGTGTATAACTACCAGTTTTGCTAGGCCACCGACTAATTCAGTGTCGCTACCATCAACACGGAGTTCTTGGCCGAGTATAGTGATGCGACAACTCGTTTATTTCGAGAATCGAGTAACTCGTATTCATTTTAGTAAAGAATCGAATCTGAACTCGAGTCCGCGGACTCGAGTACGGTTTTGAGTTCTCGAGCTCAAGTTTGGACTCGAGTCGAATAATTTAAATATTAGATTAGAAAAATAAACAGAAACAAATATACTTATCGATTTGTCAAAAACATTCATTAGATTTATGTTAATACAAAAAACATAAGATATACATTTTATTAATATTCTTTAGCTTCTTAAAACGAAATTATCACCAAATGAGCATACCCTTGTATTTATATCATGGCTATGATAGGCCTTCTACAATAAGCCATTACCTAAGGTTTAAGTATTAAATCATAAGAAATTGACCATTCGCAGTCGATTATTCTATTCACATTCGATTGTGAAGGCCCATGATTAGTTCACCGACGAGAGTATCGGCGAATCACTTGACTGACTTGATTCGCATTCATTCGTGGTTCGTAAATTCGGCAGTAAAGCCCATGGCACATAGAAAAACGTAAGGCCGTAAACGTAATCAGTAAGCGAATTGGCCAATCACAGTAGAGACCGTAAGGCCGGTAGCGAATCCAATACGATTTCCTTACTGATTTGTCTTACGGCTTTACGTTTTTTTATGTGTTTCTGGCTTAAATGCACATTGACGCGTCAATCAATTAATCGATTCGACTCGAGTTGATTCGATAATGTGAGTCTCAGTAAGTACTCGCACAATACTCGAAACTCGAGTTGATCACAGATCGGTTCTCGAGTTGCTCGAGTATCTTTAAGAATCGAGTTTGACGAGTCCAGGACTCGACTCGTCGCATCACTAGCCGAGATCTCAGGAGCCTTAATTCGTGATAGTACCGTGGTGATTTATATGTAAAAGATCCAAGCTAGACTGTTATAGGCTTCGTATTTGTATTAGTTATGTTCTTGCATTAACGGTCTTTAGTACTAAATATTGTTTATATGAATTTAATTAACAATACCTTAATATGATCTTGAAAAATTGACTTTAAAAAATGATTTTAACATTACTTGCTCCCTTTCAAATCCCATGCAACTTTTCTTTAAACTGTTTCTAAAATTAAAGAAAAGTTCAGAGGTGATCGTTAAAAATGGAACATCATATATATGTAACGATTTTATCTTGATATGTAATTATACAGAATTCAAATCGTTTTGTTGCAGATGCTGTATCCCAGTCGAATATAAGCATCTCTTGTATAATATGAATAAATACCATTTTGGTACAATTTTTGTTGTTTTATACTCATAAAATACCGTTGTTTTGCTCTCGCTTACTCTTACTGATATGTTGACTTCATGTGGGCATATTTGGATCTATTTTGTAAGTCTATGGTCCTTATTATGATTATGTCCTAGTTTACACGCAGCACTATGATACGCATGCTATTATAACTAGTAACTTTCTATTAAATTATTATAATTTCGGCAATGTTATTGTATTGATGAAATATCAGAGTTATTAAAGTTATCGTTTTTTTTAGTAATGCGTTACAGTTACCGTTACTTCCGGTAAAAAAGTAATACGTTACTGGTTACCGATTCTAAAAAATAATATTAGGTACTCGAATTAATTCTCGCTGTTGACCGGGAAAGGTCAGTATTTGTGCTAAACAACATGGCCGAAAGTGACTGCTATGTATATGAAAATACTATCAAAGACTTTAATAATCAGTATAGTATAACATTTGATCGGATGCAAAAAACAATTTTTTATCGCATTAAAAATGTCGGGTTTTGTACCAAAATAAAAAGAGCATTTGGAGGAAGCGTTACTTTTCTGTTTTAATCTCAAGAAATTGTTGCTGAAAGTCATCGTTTGTAAGTGGAGGCGTATGGGGAGCATGCTGTATCTGAAACAACTTGCAGAGATTGGTTTAGAAGATTTAAAAACAACGATTTTGACGTGAATGACAAAAAGTATTGTACTAGAACCATATCTTTAAAAGCTGTATAACGAGGTGAATACACAAAATTGTGTAGAAATGTAGTCTTTTTCTTCTTTGATTTTCAATTCTGTCAATCGATGTCAAGGTCCAGGCTAATACGAATATTTAAATCAATTATTATCGATACATTTTGAACTTGCACTTTGTGAACCAAATGATAAACAACATATGGGGCATTTCACGCCAAACCTCCCAGCGCGGCGCACGAGCGCCAAATCACGCTACCTTCAACTCGTGTTTACGCTATTTAAATTAATATAAAAAAAATGTTTAACATGTGTTTCTGATGTATTTTTTCCTAAGCTTTCCAACGGTATAGGTAGTTTTTTCAAAATTTTCCATTTTCACCCTTAAAAATGATAAGACATGTTATATCTCAAAAAGTATATTTTTAATATTTTTTTTTGATAGTTTAGATCGAAAGCTGACCTTTTTCTACATAGAAAAAACCATTTTCTAGAAAGTGCTTAAGTTACTTTCTATGAGAAATACAACGCAAGTAGTAGACGTAGCGCCGTTTCGGCGCGTGATATGTCGCACGGCCCGAAACGACGCACTGTTTACTTTTACATTCGCTATAGGTTGCTTATGTCGGAACCACTACCTACATATGAATTGTGACAGTTGTTGTATAAAGTAGGAAGGACTCGGCAGCGTATTTACAGCGTATTCATATAGATACTGACAGCTCACCATGTCAAATTATAAAGGCTATAGCAGAATAAGAATGGTAAAAGTGTCCTCTCCTAAAAAGTCGAGTTGACATAGACCATTCGAAAGGTAATTAAAAAATATGTCGATAGCTAAAATTTCAAGTCCCTAGACCTTTCTATAACGGTAGGAGGCCTAAAAACGTGTTTTTCTGATATTATTTTCTTCTGACGAGTCTTTACATCAGAGAGTCTTGTAAAAAATTATAGAGGTGGGGTTTTTACCTACAAATAACAACAATTTTTTGCAAGACATATAACCTCAAAATTGGGTCCGAAAAAAATTATTGAACTTTTCAATCAGTGTTTTTATATCCTGTTTTCGAAGGTACTAGATTTGAAATATGTTCTTTTACGAATTTTTTTCCGGTCTTTACGATGACACTACTTATTTAAAAAAAAAAAATGGTGGCACACCCGAATTTTAGCTAAAAACTGTTAATTTTTGCGTTTTTTGTGTTTTTCATTGGATTATATTACATTTGGATGACTCAAAATAACATTTTTTTTCGTATTTTTTTTACGCCCCATATAATGCTGAAGTCAGATATGTGACATTTTTGCTGCACACCTCACCATATGCCAAAAACGGATTTTTTTTAAGGTTACGGAACGCTTTTATCAAGTTATACAACCTAGCGGAAAGAAGGAAACAATGTTTTTAGTATTTTTTATGCTCCGACAATTTTTCAATCATATTTGTAATATTTTTAGCTGCGTGCCAACGGTATCTGCCAAAAACGGATTTATTTTGTGGTTATGTAATGTTTTTATTGAGTTATGTTACTGTTACAAGTTCAAAACGGTATGGAAAAAACGATTTTTTATTCGCTTTCCAAATTTTTATTGATAAATTAATATCACCATTCGATTCCTTTCATTTTTGTAAAAAACTTTTGTGAAAAACTATTAAAAAAGTATTAGAAGAAAAATGCGCTCTATTAGTTAAGCGCACATCAGCAAATGAAACGTGCGTGCTATGAGAATGCTTATTGATTAAGGGGATTCCAGTCGGCTCAGTCGATAAAGTAGTAATCTACGCTAAAAAACTTAAATTAAAAATGACTGAGTCGACTTTTCGAAATTCGGGCTCTGTACTAAAAATTGTAAGCAATATGTATATATGATCTCTTAAAAAATATGAAACATAGATTATTTACTTTGGAATTTTTGAAAAGGTCGTATACAGTGGTTAGAATTACTTTTGAATTGCTTTCAATTGCTTTTCAATTGCTTTCTTGAAGGTTGTAGTATATATTAATGTAAGTATCATGAAAACTTCACACTAAATAATCTGAATAACTTATCGCATGTAACTTGAAAAATTATTCGCGATATTTTTGTTACAGAAAGCGGTTGTATGTATTCCAATTCTTAAATGAATATTCTTGGTTATGACGTAAGTAGCGATAATTATTGTTAGTGTTATTATACCGCAAGTGACATAGATATATAACATCATAAAACATCTTTTTTACATCAGAATTCGTATAAGATATGGCATTTTCTAAAAAAAATTCCAAAGTAAATAATCTATGTTTCATATTTTTTAGGAGATCATATATACATATTGCTTACAATTTTTAGTACAGAGCCCGAATTTCGAAAAGTCGACTCAGTCATTTTTAATTTAAGTTTTTTAGCGTAGATTAGTACTTTATCGACTGAGCCGACTGGAATCCCCTTAATCAATAAGCATTCTCATAGCACGCACGTTTCATTTGCTGATGTGCGCTTAACTAATAGAGCGCATTTTTCTTCTAATACTTTTTTAATAGTTTTTCACAAAAGTTTTTTACAAAAATGAAAGGAATCGAATGGTGATATTAATTTATCAATAAAAATTTGGAAAGCGAATAAAAAATCGTTTTTTCCATACCGTTTTGAACTTGTAACAGTAACATAACTCAATAAAAACATTACATAACCACAAAATAAATCCGTTTTTGGCAGATACCGTTGGCACGCAGCTAAAAATATTACAAATATGATTGAAAAATTGTCGGAGCATAAAAAATACTAAAAACATTGTTTCCTTCTTTCCGCTAGGTTGTATAACTTGATAAAAGCGTTCCGTAACCTTAAAAAAAATCCGTTTTTGGCATATGGTGAGGTGTGCAGCAAAAATGTCACATATCTGACTTCAGCATTATATGGGGCGTAAAAAAAATACGAAAAAAAATGTTATTTTGAGTCATCCAAATGTAATATAATCCAATGAAAAACACAAAAAACGCAAAAATTAACAGTTTTTAGCTAAAATTCGGGTGTGCCACCATTTTTTTTTTTTAAATAAGTAGTGTCATCGTAAAGACCGGAAAAAAATTCGTAAAAGAACATATTTCAAATCTAGTACCTTCGAAAACAGGATATAAAAACACTGATTGAAAAGTTCAATAATTTTTTTCGGACCCAATTTTGAGGTTATATGTCTTGCAAAAAATTGTTGTTATTTGTAGGTAAAAACCCCACCTCTATAATTTTTTACAAGACTCTCTGATGTAAAGACTCGTCAGAAGAAAATAATATCAGAAAAACACGTTTTTAGGCCTCCTACCGTTATAGAAAGGTCTAGGGACTTGAAATTTTAGCTATCGACATATTTTTTAATTACCTTTCGAATGGTCTATGTCAACTCGACTTTTTAGGAGAGGACACTTTTACCATTCTTATTCTGCTATAGCCTTTATAATTTGACATGGTGAGCTGTCAGTATCTATATGAATACGCTGTAAATACGCTGCCGAGTCCTTCCTACTTTATACAACAACTGTCACAATTCATATGTAGGTAGTGGTTCCGACATAAGCAACCTATAGCGAATGTAAAAGTAAACAGTGCGTCGTTTCGGGCCGTGCGACATATCACGCGCCGAAACGGCGCTACGTCTACTACTTGCGTTGTATTTCTCATAGAAAGTAACTTAAGCACTTTCTAGAAAATGGTTTTTTCTATGTAGAAAAAGGTCAGCTTTCGATCTAAACTATCAAAAAAAAATATTAAAAATATACTTTTTGAGATATAACATGTCTTATCATTTTTAAGGGTGAAAATGGAAAATTTTGAAAAAACTACCTATACCGTTGGAAAGCTGAGGAAAAAATACATCAGAAACACATGTTAAACATTTTTTTTATATTAATTTAAATAGCGTAAACACGAGTTGAAGGTAGCGTGATTTGGCGCTCGTGCGCCGCGCTGGGAGGTTTGGCGTGAAATGCCCCATATTTATGATAATTATGATAATTACTTGATAGGATTTTCATAACTTTTATTTCAACTATTTATTTCATCCATCGGAAGTTTTTTAAGAATAGGCCACCATGTTCTTTTTCGAGTCATTAACAAATTGATACTTTGAAATTACAAGCAATTATTCTTCATTGTACGGTCTAGTATAAATTTCAAATCAAATCTCAATAACCGACTTTTATATTTTGTGCAGAATGACATCGCATTTATTTTCTAGAAAACTATAATCTACAAATTGTAATCTGTTTTACTTGTATGTATGTATGTTAATTTTTTTAACTTGCACCTTAAATAACATATCTCGATTACTTTTCATGGTAATATACTATTAAATTTAGAAAATATACACTTTATGTATGTTCACTTTGAATTACCACATTTAATAATATATCAGTTACTTTTCGAGATAATATATTGGATAATATTATTTAAAGTCTTAAAGATTTAAATTTTTGAGGATAGGTTATTATTATTAGATAATCATTTAAAGTTTTAAAGGTATAAATTTTTGAGGATCTTTTTTTGATTAGATAATTATTTAAAGATTTAAATCTTTAATTTTTTTTTTAACATGGCTTGACTTTTTCATTTTTATGATATGATTTTTTTAAGATATCATTACTTTTTATAGTCCTACTATTTTACATAACATTCTTCGTCATTATATATCATACATCATTTAAAGAAGATTTATAAGCAATGTTTTGGCACACCCATGGGTTCACCTGTTGTGGCGGATCTAGTTATGAGAAGGCTTGAGTCGCTAGCGTTGTTGTCGTTTAACAGAGAACTTCCTTTTTACTACAGATACGTGGACGATGTATGCCTGGCGGTTGATCCGTCGGATATTAACTTATTATTGTGCAAATTTAATGAATTTCATCCCCGTCTCCAATTTACCGTTGAAATTGGAGGTGATAAACTGGAGTTTCTAGGCGTCTCTATGATTAAGAGGGATAATAGACTAATTTTTGACTGGTTCCATAAGCCTACTTTTTCGGGTAGATTTTTTAATTTCCTATCCAACCACCCATTGTCTCAGAAAAGAGGTACAGTCTCTTCTTTAGTCGACAGAGCCTTTTTTTTGTTAGATGTTAGTTTTCATTATAAGAATTTTAACTTCATTATTAATATCCTACTAGATAATGATTATCCCTTAAATTTCATTTTTAATACCATTAATCAACGGTTAAAATATTTGTTAAAAAATAAATTTATTGTCAATGACCAACCTACTAATACTCAAAACAATTCAAAGTCTGTTTCTTGGCTTACTGTACCTTTTGTTCCGTGTCACACGGAAAAATTTAAAAGATTTCATAATAATGATATCAGAGTTTCTTTTCGTAGCCCGAATAAAATGAGTAAATATGTTAAAGTACAAAAAGATTCCCTCTCAAAAGACTCTAGAAACAACGTAGTTTATAAAATTTCATGTAATGATTGTGATGCGTCTTACGTCGGCCAAACAAGTAGACAATTGAAAACGAGAATATCTGAACATCGTAACCATATTAAACGTAACACGACAACTCGTTCAGTGATTATCGAACATAGGTTGCAGCACGGCCATGACTTTCGATGGAATGAAGAAATTCTTGATGAATCTAATTACAGGAAACGCATAGTGTCTGAAATGATTAACATTAAAAAACAGAAGAACAGTTTAAATTTGCAAACAGACACTGAAAATCTTCATGAGACATACATTCCGTTGATAAACAAAGAGCCACCCTAAAATCCGCCTGTTTTCAAGACCTCAAATTTTAAGTCGAAATGCGCGTAAAATGAAAGTTTGTAATGGTACATGCCTTGTAGGAAAATATCAGATTGAGCATGTCCCCCATTTTTTAGAAATAGGGGTTTCAATGGGACCCTCTGAATGGAGCAGCACAGGGACGAAACGCAAAAATGTGTTCAAAATCAAATATCTCCAGATGGAATCGATAAAAGTGACTAAAACTTTCACGAAGTGACAGCTAAAGAACTACCAATTAAGGGAAAAATAATGAAAATAGTCCCCACCATGTTAGTCCTTTTGTAAAAACATAAAAACATAACCCTTCGGAGTTAGTAAACTGGTTTTAACGTATATGTTCAAAATCAAATATCTCGAGATGGAATCGATGAAAGTGAATGAAACTTTCACGAAAGCTAAAGATCTACCAATTAAGGAAAAAAATAATGAATAGTCCTCAAAAAGTTTTATTCACTTTCATCGATTCCATCTGGAGATATTTGATTTTGAACACATTTTTGCGTTTCGTCCCACTGTGAGCCTTTTTTGTAGTAAAAAAATAATAGTAGTGATCTAAGACATGTCAATGCAGACGCAAATTGTGTAGTGATCTAAGACATGTCAATGCAGACGCAAATTGTGTAGTGATCTAAGACATGTCAATGCAGACTCTTGAAAATGCTCCTTTCTACTCAAGTTTTACTGCCGCCCCCCCCCCTACCCCCTTGACCTTTTTTTTAGGGTGGCTCTTTGACTTTGCTGTGCTGCTACCTTTTTAGATCATAGCTAATTTTTGTATCGTACAGACGTGTTAATTTTCTGCTTTCGTGTCGTCGTCTAACAGATTTATTATGTATTTCGACAAGCTTGACAACCTGTTATATGATAAGCGTGTGCTGATGTATCCATTTATTAAGGTTTGGAAACTTAAAATTTTAGTTCTTGTTAATCATTTATATATTAATAATCCTATAGTTTACAAAAAGGTAATGTCGGAATTCTTTTATAGATTTATTATCGATCTACCAATCGTTTATAATGAATTCCTTATCTTGATGACGGATGCATCTTTATTTCATCAATGATTTATCTGCACCATGGTTTTTTGTCTGTTACTTCTGAGGAAGACTCAATCCACGAGTCGAAACATGTAAAGTTTTATAGATTTTATGATTATGGTTGTTTATTTTTGTATTAAGTCTGTTCTTGTTTTTTTTATATATATGTATATTTTTATATCGTCGAATTTATTCTCGCTTTCCTGTCATGTTATATTATTTCATTTTATCTTTTGACTACGCGATTAAAGAAATTTTAATGTTTGACTCTTCATTTGTCTTTTTAGTTTCTATTTATAAATTCAAATGGTAAAAATAAAAATGATAAAAAAGAAAGATTATTTAAAACTTACGTAATTGTTTCAATGAGTATGTGTTAATTGGTTACTTACAGTAAG
This sequence comes from Cyphomyrmex costatus, assembly GCF_001594065.2. NCBI lineage: Eukaryota > Metazoa > Arthropoda > Insecta > Hymenoptera > Formicidae > Cyphomyrmex > Cyphomyrmex costatus. The sequence continues at coordinate 152,450 of NW_017280355.1, read as the reverse complement.
ATGCATATTCGTTGCATCATATTTTAGGAAGTATTTGTAATTCGAAATTCTTCAATTTGTCTCTCAAACTTTTCGAGAAGGCCCATATTCATAGTCAGTTCTTATATTCAAGACCGTCTTAAGCATAGTCTTAAGATGGCGTTTCGATTCATAGTCACGAAACAAGTAGATACTTAAGAAAAATTTCAAGACAATAGTTGCTTTCCATTTACACACAAGTGAAACTGAGTCTGAAGTGAGCTGAGTGTAAAATACTCAGATTAACCCTTCCTCGACACTATGGGTCAATGTGACCCGTTGGTTCAGTTTGAACGCTTATATCTTTCTGGCAATTCAAATAACGGCGGTTTCATGGCCCTCTGGTGGCAGTCGAGGGATTGAACTCTGTGGATGATTTCCTCGCGATCCCGAGCCCTCAGTAGCCGGTGAGCGTCGGTGATAAATTTTTTTTCACATATTTATCTATGTTTCAAGAACCTACATTTCAAATTTTAGCTAATTCCATTGAAAATTAAAAAAAAATTTTTTTCGTAAAACTTGATTTTTTCAAAAAAAAAATTTTTCGTGAATTTTTTTTAAGCATGTTAATAATTTTTAATACTTTTTTTATGATCGGATATCATTTAAGTATGTCCAAAGTATACGTCAGAATTTTTTCAGGTCAATCGGTGCATTCATGACTGAATGGCGAGCGATCAAAGTTCGTCTCGGGTCACATTGACCCGCACTGGCGTATTTGATTCAAAAAATAGGTGTGTCGAGGAAGGGTTAATAACGTCACTACTTGCTTACTTTGGTAAAATTAACAAATAACAACACAGGTTTATAACCTCACTTTTAAAGTGAGTCTACGAGACTCAATAAAGCACACGATCTCGATCTTGTGCAGTTTGTAGGTAAAAACTCAGTTGAATCTCACTTCTCAGAATGCAAAAGGAACGCGCATTCAACTGAATTATGACGTCACAAGTGAGAATTATCTGAGAATCGGAGTAAATGGAAAGCAACTAAGCAACTGTTGCTTGGTGAAGGTGATCTTATTTGGGCACATCTTCAAATGATTCATAAACAAATCTTGTTTCAAATAAGCATAAACTTAAGACTTTACGAATTCATAGTCATTATAAGTCATCTTATTTGACGTACGTGAAGCTAAATAAGACGATCTTCGCCAAGTCGAGATCGAAGGCGACTTAAGTAAAAGTGAATGCAAGGTTAGTAATAAATTTGCACGTTTTAAGGCTTTCCCTCACGTAACGTTCTGTAAAATTTTAAGGTTTGTTACATAATTTTGCCATTCTTGATCTAGCTTTGACCAGTGAGTGCTCAGTTCCGAAGAATCACTCGACCGCAGTGGACGCATTGATTTGGTCCTCTCATTTTGGCATGCCTCCAGTTCGTATCTCGCTGGAGCATGAATGCTTGTTATAAATATAAGTAAATTTTCATAATTAATAAAAGTAAAATACATTAAAGATTTTTTATAATGTGATGATATTGGTATATGATATCACTGTGATTATACACACTTTTAAGAAAACACTCTAGGAAGAACTGATAGTTTAAATTGCTATTTTTACAATAGCAAAAATTTTAAAGTAAAATTCTAATATTTATGTATCAATTGAAAATTACAGAATACACTGTGGAAAACAATATAAGAAGCACTATGAACATTTAGCACTTTCCGTGAATAAAAAGTTACTCAATTTACACAATACAAAGAAGATATCTTGAGAGATTGAATCGATTAATTTACTAAAAATTGAGTAGGTTACGTCGTAGATTACATTACTTTGTTCACTTATTTAGTGTAATGTGCTTATACTTGAGCGTCTGATTTTTAACTGATAATTTTATAATACAACACATGTCTATTAGTAATGTAAATATATAAAGAGAAAGTGCATGAATTACACAGGACCACAAAAAAAAATTGATGAAAGGTTCATTTGACCAGACCAGGTTTTTTGTACGTTTTTGGGGTCGCTGAACACGAATCTGAAGTCCGTTTTCCTTCATCACGTCAGGAGTTTTTCCTAACCTCAAGAAACATGGCGGAATAAATATATTTATTTTCAAAATCTAACTTCATATTCGTAATCAGCGACCCCAAAAAACCCCAAATACCAAGTTTCAAGCAAATCCGTCGTTATTTAAAAGTTTTCCGGTTACATGAAATCCGCCATGTTTCTTGAGGTTAGGAAAAACTCCTGACGTGATGAAGGAAAACGGACTTCAGATTCGTGTTCAGCGACCCCAAAAACGTACAAAAAACCTGGTCTGATCAAATGAACCTTTCATCAATTTTTTTTTTTAAGTTTTATAAATTTTATAATAATATAAAATAGAATCGGCCCTATACATCTTCTGACTGATTAAGTGCGGAAGTTTTGAAAATTAAACGTATAAAGCTAAATACGTATTATTTCTTAGACTTTTCTTGATAATTTTTTAATGAATAACGAGCGACGGCTAAAATTTGTTGGAAGTCACTCAGGGTAAGTCAACATATGCCAAGGTCATCGGAGAAGCCTCTCTTAAAATAAATATTTACCAAAGAATAAACTTCTCTACTTTCTAATTTTACATCTGCTTCAATTCTGTAAAAGAATTTTCTATTTTGTTCAGCCAATTCAGAGATACCAGTATACATCATACATCTGTAATGTGTTTATAATTCTGTCATCACTCTAGCATCCTTTTAAAGATTTTTACATTTCTGAATGGCTGTGCAGACTCAATAACTGAGTGAGCGTTCACCCAATGATAAAACAATAATTAAATAAAAAAATCTTAATTATATATTTATATTTGGAATAGTTGATGTCAGCGTTCTTCAATTTCCAGGCCTGGAGTGGTCACACTAATTCCTCTGCGAATGTCTAATGCTATCTCATCGATGTCCTCATCCTTGTACTCGAGAAAAAGAAATTATTTTTTATTGAACAATGAAAAATGAGACAAAATCTAATTCAAAGAATATAAAAACAAGGTACAAAACAATCGATTATAAAAATGATTGGTCATTTATTATGAAATTTCAAAATTGTTCCGAGCAACTAAATTACTTATTCTATTATATGAGTGCACTGATATTTATATTATTCAAGACTTTTAGTTCTGGCACATTCAGGTGTTGAATATACATGCGAAAGCAATGATGAGTGGAGAAATTTAGCAAAAAATCGCGCAAATACTGGCCAAGGTTCAAATGATAAATGGTGTCCTGCAATAATTCTGGATCTTCATCGTCATTATCTTCATCCGTACTTCCAAATTCTATAAAAAAATCATATTTGATAGCACTCTTTTATTAATAATTCCTAAATTTTACATAAATTATAGATTAAACATAACTTACGTAAAATATTTAAACCTTCATTTCCGGGATCTATTAATTCATCATCTTCTTCATCCTCATCGTCAGAAACCTGAATATTAATATGAAAGTTTTGTAATCAAAATTTATATATTATTTTGATAAAATAAAATAAATAATGAAAGATTAAGAGCAAAAATACAAAAGCGTGGCCGATATTTACATCCGTATCTTGGCTAGCGCTAATGGCTTCGATGTCATTCGACAATTCGTTGATTATTACTTTAAAAATTTTTACTAGTACAGGCACCGTAGTCCATTCGTAAGGCTGTGATTCAGCTTTGCTTCTGGTCCTCACACCATCTTCGGTTCCTGCATATTCCCAAATTATTATACGCTATTTTGAAAAATATACAAATATCTTTTGTACAGCAAAGTAACTTTGTCATGCAGCAAGTAAACCAACACATTATCGCAGTGAATAGAAGTATCATTGTATGTAATATTTTTGATTAAAATTTATTCTTACATAATGTTAAAATAATAATAAAGAAAATTATTTAATTATATACACTGCTGGCCAATAGTTTGAGATCACATATAAAATAAATTTAAAAATATTCTAAACAAAGGAAAGTAAAAATTTTCAAGTGTTTCGCTACCGCTCGGGGATCGTTTTATTTTATTTTTATGTTACTTTGTATTTTTCTTCGCAGAAACCGAAAATAATCATTATAATAACGCCAGATTTATGAAAAAAAATGGTACATCAAAATAAAATGAAGAAAATTCTTAGCAACAAATATGTAAATTTGAAAAAATGAACGAACAATAGAGATATATAGGGCTATTCACGTCTGCCTAGCTGGCCCCCCCACTTAACCAAATCTTAATTTAAAAAATTGTATAATAATGCGCTATTTATGAGCTATACATATCCGCAAATCAAAATTTTTGCGCTCCGTTTACCTAAAAAAAATTTTTTGTGGGGGGCTGAGTAGGCAGCAAGTCGCCCCCCTCCACCCGTTAAAAACAATCGAATTGGAAAATTGAAAACACAGAATTTGTGCTATTATATGCACAGTTTTAATTTTTGCGGTGCAACCCTTAAAGCACTTCCCTCTTGGAGAGGACGGACATGTTCACATCTAAGTTTTTAAAAATTAAATACTCTATGTAGAATAATTCTCTGATTTATGTGCTACTATTTCCAAGCATTTTCGATTTTTGCGCTGCAACTCTTAAAGCACTTCCCTCTTGGATTGTTGTCATCGTGTCTTCACGTCGGATCACGTTGGATTGTGTATGTAACGCGTTCCTTACAAGTGATTTAGAAATAAATAATTAACCAGTATTAATTAATAATGATAAGATAGAATAATGATAATCGATAGAATCGTTCGTCAATCGTTCCACATGTGGTGTCGACAAGTATCGATTAAATGCATTAGTAAATCAGTGAAAGTGTTTTAGATACTACATATTATTAAAAGATAAACGAATTCCTGTTTTATTACTTAACGTTAATTTGTTACAAGGAAACGTGAAGTGTCTTCGTATTGCTTTTCCAGTTCTTCCGATTGTGAAAGTTATTCGTCAAGTTAAAGCAGTTTAAAGATAACTAATCTCTGCATAGTAAGCGAGAGAGAGGGGAGAAAAGGAGGGAGGATGCGTGTTATGAAACTGAATTAAATTAAATTAAAGAATAACTCTATGTCCTTGATCGCAACGAGTACCCCTCGTGTTCGCTCGCGTCAGACGGTGAGTGCGCCGCCCCTGCTCACCTTCTATGCGTGGCTCGTAATTCGATAGCTTTATCTCTTAATAATTCAAAAAGTAAGCATCGGATAAAATTATCGTAAAGGAAAAATCGTCTCAGAATTCAGTCAGAAACACGTCTTTACAAGAACACGCGGTCGTTCTGAATCACCCTGTATCATGGAACAAAGTCGGAATGGATTCCGATCAGAATTATTTTCCCTAAAAAACACAATAGAAATCTACGGAATAATTGAACATTATCCATGATAGATACCCTGTACAGTTAATTTTATAATTGACGTCATCATTACATCCATAATCGTTTTTTGTGCCTAAATAATTTTATTCAATGTATGTAGAAGGCAAAATTCTATTACACTAAATGTATGATATTAAAAGATAGATGTATGATGTATTAAAAAAAGATGCAACAAAGTTTGACATTCTTTTTTGTATGAAAATGACCCAAAATTTTTTAGTTTTGATTCGTTTTAAGGCTCCTGAGTCAGTCAAGAATTTCACATTGATGTGGCGACACCGAATTAGTCGACTGCCTAGTAAAATCAATAGTCACACAAAGCCCATGTATTCATGTGCCTATTTTCGAGCTGAAGGCGAGAACACAGACATGAGCTTACATGCTACGGCCATGCTTGTATATGTGTTACAGCGTCTCACCACAATAAAAGATTGAACTAATAAGCGTGAAAAATGACGTGCATGCTTTTTCGTTATGTTTTATTGTGAAACGGTGACTTGTTTCATACCTATGAAAGTTGTAAAAATGAATAAAGACTCAAGTTATTTTGCAATTTTATGTTATATGTTATTACAAAAAATTTCGCAATTGAGTTCTATTTTACCATTTCTTAGGGCCGATTATTCTATCTTTTGATAAAGTTTACGAGACACTACCGTGTCTTCAGACCTGTTAGGTAAGTAGCAAGATTACCCAGTCACGTGCGCGGATTGCCAGATTTACCTAATATTATAGATAAACTTCGAAAGATGGAACAATCGACCCTTAGTTCAATATGATGCTTCAGAGCTGTTATGTCGTTGCACATTATGACAATATTACTTCATATAAAAGCTGTGTAATCTGTACTTATGAAATAGTAGTCCACAGACAAGTAGTTTGCATAAAGAAACAGCATGGAATTCTTAAAATTGAATTTAGATGTCTAATCAAAACGTAATTGCGATATGAACATTTATGTATGTGTGACGTGCGTGAGATATTGATGCAGTGTAGTGACGTGTTAATTACACGTAGTCATCTGTGTGAAACAACCTAACTTCCGCGCGGATTAGCTCGTCGGAATTATACGAGTCGCGGTAAGAGGTTCGCACGGAGAGAGAATTCAGAAATAAATAGGTATTTGAGACAAGAAATAAACGTTTATTCGTGTATGTATTTACAAAAGTGCGTGTGTGCGTGTGCGTGCGTGCGTGTGTGTGTGTGTGTGTGTGTGTGTGTGTGTGTGTGTGTGTGTGTGTGTGTGTGTGTGTGTCGCAGGTGAATCGCGATATGTGAGTGTAACGGCGCGTTGTGTGTATGTGCGTGTGCGCGCGTGCGTGCGTGTCAACAGGACGAGTAACAGACGTAATGTATACGAGACAATGACAGAATCGCGAACACAAAAACGGCGGGTCGATTACGGCGCGAATACAATATTAGCACGTGGGATCTTTAAATCCCTATACTAGACGGACGCGGGATTCGCGGAGCACGGTCGGCGGTATTATGACGCGGGTCGTTCGCGTACGCAGGTATACGCCAGCGACGGATATCACGGCGCGAATAATCGGCGAGCGTTTCCTCGATGCAATGAGAAACGCTTTGCGGTATTGACAAGAAAGCATGTGCGGTCGACTGTCGAGAACGCTCTATCCCCTTTTCTCGTCGGCTCGCTAGTTGAAACAGAAGTACGGTCGCACGGGCACTGGGCAGTCGACAACCGAGAACGCTCTACCCCCTTTTCTTGTCGGTTGCCTGTGGACACAAGGAAGCTGGCGTACGACTGCAGAAGTGCAGAGAACGCTCTACCCTCTTTTCTCGTTAAGTCACTGGCTTTCAGATTCTGGAGAGTGGTATTTAAACGGAACAAGGAGCTGGACGGAATTGAGCGATCATAGCAACAATTGCGTATTTTATACTAATTGTTGCTTCCGCTCGTTTTGTTCTGTTATTCTTCGGTTACGGTCGGCGATCCTTACGGAGGGGATTGTCGATCAGCGATATTCGGTCGGATCGACAATTGCTATTGTCGGCGGCGGCAGTTATTCTTATATCGCGAAATATCTAACGCGATTTGGTGTCAATTGATAGAAAAACAATTGATTGAAAGCAATTGATCGAAAATCAATTCATCGAAAAGATAATTTGTCGAATAGACATTCATCGAAAGAAAATTGATCGAAAAGATAATTGGTCGAAAGTATAATTTATCGAAAGGATAATTGATCGAATAAACAATTGATCGAAAGAACCACTGATCAAAATGACAACTAATCGAAAGGACAAACAAATTCACTGCTTTACAAACAAATTCACTGCTTTACAAACAAATTCGGAATGTTCCATTTGTTGGTGTGATATAGATCTCACTTAGCGTGAAAAGTGTATGCGTAGATGCAGTAGGTTCCGCCCCCCTGCGAGGGGGGGCTCCACTACTGTTAAAAATAATCTAACCCAACCCATTTTGTGGTGTGAGGTAACTCTCGCTTTGCGTAAAAGTCGAAACTTATGTGCAACAGTACAATTATGAAAATCGTGTATCCTTGGAAGAGGAAGGGATTGGAATTCGTGTTAAGAAAATCAAAATATTATAAACAAACTAACTGTTTCACAAACAATTTCATTGCTTTATAAACAAATTCACACCTCTTAAAAAAAATATATATATATATTTTTTTTTAAGTAGAGTTGTGTCCTTTTGATTAATTGTCATTTCAATCAGTGGGTTCTTTCGATCAATTGTCCATTCGATCAATTGTTCATTCGATCAATTATCCTTTCGATAAATTATACTTTCGACTAATTATCATTTCGACCAATTTTCTTTCGATGAATTGTCCTTTCGATCAATTGCCTGTTCGATCAATTAATTTTCGACGAATTGTTTTCGATCAATTGTTTTCGATTAATTGACCGGGTACGATCTAATACTCTTAGCATCTGGTATCTGGTCAAAACAATGCACTGCGGGGTGCATCGTTACAAGTGCTATTTCTATTACCAATCGTTTTTAGGGTCCCCTTAAAGGTTTCGGGCCGAAGGTGAGCACAGAAATGGGCTCCTGTTTATGTGTGTGGTTATCGGTTTTGCCAGGCCGCTAACTAATTTGATATCGTCACTATCAACACTGAGTTTTTGGCGGAGTACTCATCGTCTTTATTTGTAAAAGAATTATTAATGGCGTTAAAGATAAATTTCAAAAGATAACAATTGTCCAATAATAAGTTAATATACATTTTCAAATATTTTTTGTGAAATAATGGATGAAACAAATTTATGGCTTTGTCTACTATTATTATATTGTAAATGATATAATATCTACTTTATAATACTTTGCATACTAGCAGTATGATGGGGGTATTTTGCAAATTTGGCTGTTTTGTAAGAGACGCACGCGGCTGCCGCCGCATCGTGCTGAGAGTCGAAAGATTTTTCCCGCATCGATAACTAAAAAATTAATTTTTTTTACAAAAACGAGGCAAAACACGTTGTTCAACTTTTTTTCTAAGATGTAGGAAAACTGAAAGTATGTAAAAAATATTTTTCCAGATTTTTCAACTCTCTTTGACACAAAATTTTATATCTTAGAGCACTATCTATGAGCAAAATTAAAAAAATTCTGAGAGATGATAGATCCGCTTCACGCGGAACAGCTTGTATGTAAATTGTAACCTACTGTGACAGTTGTTAAATTTATTTAGAATGTTTTTAATCTCATCCCTAGAAATAATCTACAGAATATAGAGGAGAGTGGTCTAAATCAGACCTATTTGCAGTTTTTGTTCTCTATAAAGCGTAAATAAAGTCCGATCATAAAACCAATAGTGCCGTTCGAAAGAACATTTAATTTCCTTTATTTTTGCTTCAGACGATTTTTACGTATCTCTTATCTGTGTCGAATTAGAATGGAAAATGTAAAATGCATTTTCCGGTCCGATTTGGAACTCATGGTTCGAAAACGGATCTCTCCTATTTTTATGAACTTTTAGATAGAATTTTAAAATATTTTAATTAATTTTTGTTAATATTGAGTAAAAACGAACAATTTAAGACTCAAAGATAAAAGTACAATTTATATTATTAGAATTAAAATTAATCAAAAATTCCATCAATTTGAGCCTGATGACACATGATATTTTATTGATTTAGTGTCCCTTAGACCAGATTTGGTCGGTCAGTATTACAACCAGGTTGTGGCGAACCTTCTTTCTTCGATGAATTAGCTGGCTTACTCGTCTTTTTAGTGTTTTTTTGTATAGATCCGATTTGGACACCCAAAAAAAGGTCCGATTTGGATACGGATTCTTTCAAACTATTGGAACAAATTTTACAATAAACCGCAAAAGTAATTACAAAACTCTTAATATTTTTTAATTCTATACACTCTTTAATTATCTTAAATCAATTACTGTTCAAATTTTTACCATCTTTTAAATAATGATTTACAAGGATTTTCTTTTTAAAAAAATTTTTGCATGACAGCTGAAAATACAATACATATTTGCGTCTATTCTATGAATATTATGACAGAGTACCGGCAAACTGCTGTCACATGTTCGGTGACTCATAAGGACTTTACATTATAAATAGCACGCAAATCTGCTTAACCGTATTTATTTAAATTAAAAAGATCCGATTTGGAAAACGGTCCAATTTAGAACATTCTTCCTTATAATTTATGTATGAAATTAATTCTAAATTGGATCAAATATTGCTCTGTCAGAAAAAATAAATGAGTCTATGGATAAATAAATAAATTACCTAGATTAGTAAAAAAAAATAATTGACAAAATGGCAATTCTGATGAGAGAGTGGGAGGAGAGAGAGGAGGGGGGAATATATCTAATCTTCTTTAGTACTTTCGTCGTAAAAAAAATTTTTGTAAGAAATATTTTACATAAAATTTTCAAATATTTTGTATTATTTCTCATTTTATTATAAAATATGTAAAATAATAAAAATATATTGAAAATTATAATACATTAGATTTGATTTTACTTTATATAGTAAATGTTTTCAATTAATGGTCTCTTTTGGCTGATAGTGTATAAGTGAAGTGTGTTTTCTGTATAAAAATCAAATATACATATAGGATGGCTGAGAATAACCGCCTAATATTTCATGCGTGGGTAGAACAGACTATACTGAGTCGAAAAGTCCTGTACCATTTTGCGATTGCAATAATAGTTAACGAGATATTAATTTATAAAAATATTTAAATTCGCCCGGCCCACCGTCAAATGCAAGCGCGCGGCTGGATAGGACCGCCCTGCAAAGCGCGCCGCGCGCCTTCGCCGTCGCCGTCGCTAGGCACGCGACTCATGTCTAACGCATGGTGGTCTAACGATGACTATTACCGCTTATAAACAACGCTTGTTATAAACAACGCCTAGCAACGGCGAACGCGCAAATTTAAATATTTTTATAAATTAATATCTCGTTAACTATTACTGTAATCGCAAAATGGTACAGGACTTTTCGACTCAGTATAGTCTGTTCTACCCACGCATGAAATATTAGGCGGTTATTCTCAGCCACCCTGTATATATGTATCCAATTTTTAAAATCTGGATCATGACGCCAATCGTTCTCTATCAACAGTAGTTGCGTTCCGTTCACTGCGAAAACTGAAAATCTATATATATATATATCACATTATACGTATACTGCTACTTATACGTATAATTTTTTAACACTAGTGAAAAAAGGACAGGCAGCGTCAATGGGAAAATATACATAGTGAACAACTTTTCTCACAAAAATCAAACAAAAAAAATATATAAAGAATGTAATATTTGCAAAGAATGTTTTTGTTACAACTTATAAAATTTTATAAATAAAAAGTAAAAAAATTATTACTTTATAGTATCAATGATATTTCCTTTTTTATCTTTATCATTTTTAATGTTATAAAAAAAGATAGATGTAAAATATAATAGGATAAATAATAGATAAATATAAAATTTCCGCAAAAATGAAGAACGAGGGGTTTCTTAATTTTTTTAAAGAAGTCCTCAAAATATTAATTGAAACTTAAAACTTCATTCTTATACAGGGTTGCCACAAATTTTTCATCCTAAAATTTCCTGACATTTTCCTGATTTTACTGACAAAATTTTGTAATTTTCCCTGACTTTCAATAATAAATATTTTGAAATATTTTTTATGCAATTCTGTGCGCAAAGTGTGCCTTCGCGCACTAATTTTAATGTCGAGAAGTTCATTTTACGGAGTTGGTATGCGTAAAGTAGTTAGTCGTGCGCGAAGTGATGAGTCGTGCGCGAAGGCACACCTTGCTCACTGAATTGCATAATAGCAGGGAATGGAAAGTTACTTTTTAAAAGTAACTAGTTACAGTTACTCGTTACCGAGTAAAAAATGTAACTAGTTACAGTTACAGTTATCGCTTTTTAAAAGTAACTCGTTACAGTTACCGTTACTTGAAAAATAACTTTTCGTTACTTTTCCGTTACTTTTTTAAAATCAATTTAAAAATGTACTTTTGCATTTTTTTTTTTTATGTAATACTGACAAATATATAGTTTTATTTAAAAAAAAAAACAATGTAGAATGGCTCAAATAATAAATTAAATAAAAGTAAAATGAGAAGAGTTACGAGCCAAAAATGAAACAGTTTATTTCCGATAAGAACGACGATGACAATGTAATTAAATGTATAAATATATATTAGAACAATACATAGATAAAACAAGATAAAAACAAACGACGTTTCGACACTTATTGTCATCGTCTTTTAAACTGTTTCGCTTTTTGGGTTCATAGCCCTTCTCATTTTACTATTATTTAATTTATTTTTTAATTTTTTTTAAACACAATTTTGTAATTCTAAAACCTGTAAAATATGCAGCAAACTGAAATATTTGTATGTCCTATGTATTACATAGAAGATAGAAGTGTAAAATAATTACTGAATCATAACGGCCGAATGTCTAAGGGCTTTCAAGTCTTATTGATAAGCGCTATAGATAGCATGTATCCAATCGAACCGTGTTTAATCGTGTGCAAAGTAACGACAAAAGTAACTGTAAATTTCGTTACCGTTACCCAAAAAATGTAACTCGTTACAGTTACAGTTACCAAAAAAAGAAAGTAACGCAGTTACCAGTAAAGTTACCAAAAAAGTAACTTGTAACTGTAACTTCGTTACAAGTAACGAGTTACTTCCATTCCCTGCATAATAGTATATTATGCAATAAGTGCGCGAAGATAACTTTACCGCATTAGCGGTGAACGCTGCGCACGAGTCGCCGCAGGCGACGAGTGCGCTTGCGTTCGATGTAAGTGCGGTAACGTCGCGCACGAATTGCTTACGATATTTTATGCGGTTCGGTGAGCGAGGTGCCTTCGCTTTTATGCAATTCTGTGCGCAAAGTGTGCCTTCGCGCACTAATTTTAACGTCGAGAAGTTCATTTTACGGGGTTGGTATGCGCGAAGTAGTTAGTCGTGCGCGAAGGCACCTCGCTCACCGAACCGCATAAAATATCGTAAGCAATTCGTGCGCGACGTTACCGCACTTACATCGAACGCAAGCGCACTCGTCGCCTGCGGCGACTCGTGCGCAGCGTTCGCCGCTAATGCGGTAAAGTTATCTTCGCGCACTTATTACATAATATACTATAATGTTACTGATACTACATTTTATCGTTAAGTTAATAGTACTTTTTGTCTTTTCCTTTCATGTACGAACATGATTCTTTTTCTCTTCCTCTCTTTCTTTTTACTACTATACTTAAAATATAAGGAACATAAATCAATGAATACAGTTTCTTTTTTATCAAAATTATGATCTGTTTATTAAAATCTCAATCTGCTTATAAAAGTTAACATATTTGAAAGAAAAATCATAAAATTATAGAATAATATTTATTTTACTCACTTGTTCATAAGTGACATAAAACTTTCTTATATAAAACAAAAGAACAGACAACTTTAAAATTTCGATGTTTTTAGTAAAGCATTTTAAATCTTTACAAGTTTATGTTAGCTTTTTAACATAACTAAAATTTCAAATCCTTAAAGAAAACTTAAATACTGCAACATAAAAAATTGTACAAGTTTTTTAATCGAACGTTAATGACATCAGTGATGTTATTTCTTCATCAAGAGCACTTAGTTCATTAGTTTTTTCTGCCAAAAGTTTTGCCTTCTTAGTCTTCAATTTTGAAATTTTTGTAAACAAAGATCTTTTTTTAGCAATCGCGTTGGCTTGAAGAACAAAGCGAAATGATTTTATCGATTGTGGCGTCGTGATATAAATAAATTTCTTTACAGCTATGTTATTTTTCCCGAAAAGTGCGCTGAAATCCCTGACTTTCCCTGATTTACTGACGCATTTTTCAAATGCCTTGACATTTCCCTGATTTCCCTGACTTGTGGCAACCCTGTTATACCTATTTTATGTTCGAAGAAAAATTATCATTCATACAATGAACGGTATGAAAATGAGAAATCTTTCTCTCTGTTTCTTTAAAATCTTACTTTTTGAACCTGTTTGGTTTTTGAAACTCTAATTTTATATTAGTAAGCAAAAAAATTCACTTCGTCGTATCTTCGTTAATTTCCCTAACTTCTTTGTGTAGTTAAAATAGTCTAAGAACGCTACAAACCTGAGATGATCATATCTCCCTTCACGGCGATCTCCTCCAATCTACTATCTCTGTGAATGACTCCGTATTCCATAATCTTACACAATGCGATTGTCGTGACTTTGCGATCATATCTACCGAGAAATAAGTGCTGCCTGCTGACCCACTCGGACAATACAAACGCAAGTGCACTCTGTCCCATTGGCCCAGGCACAGTTGACAGAAAATTTAGCACAGCGTTGAACTGCGTATTTATAAGATGCGCGTAAATCATTAGCAGACTCTGCATCACGATCAACGTCTCCACGCTCTGCATTTTGCTCAGCACCGCTTTCAACAGTAAGTCAAGATTCTCACCCAGACTGTCTCCCACATTTCGAATCAGTGTTGTGACCAAACGTCCGACAAAAGTGGCAGTGAATTCGCTCGACTAAAATTATTCCACACACACACACACACATATGTATGTATGTAACTAGTTTCCAGCTACCTAATTTTCCGATAAACAAATCGGCGGTTAAAGCAATATTACCTGCGGATTTAAGAGCTGAGCGATTATCTGGAGTATGTATTGTAGCCCAGATTGCCCTTCCTTGTCTCGATGAGCGATAATCTGCTGCGCCGCCACGGATAAATATGTGCGTATGAGTTCCCCGCCACTCTGCAACGTTGCGTGGTCTTCCGAGTTAAGAATACAATGGCAGGCAGTCGGAAAAGCAGTCTCCACCAAAGTATTACTTAGAGGCATCGGCGAATACTGCACCAGAACTTTCAATACATCCAACGCTACAGTTCGAGATCCCTCTGATGAAAAAAACAAAAAGCTAATGGCCTGATTAAATTAAACGATTATTAGATTTAATGAAGAAAAAAAAGAAGAAAAGCATACCATTTATACCATCCTTTGTTTTATTTACAGGAGTTATCATCATGCTTATTAAAGTCGGTATTATACGAGTTTGCAGCGGCTCGATGCAACTTGGAATCTGTGTCAAGTCTTTAAATATGTCCTGACATATATCTAAGATTGCCGGATCGCTATGAAACTTTACAAACACTGCAATTGTCAAAGGACAAATCTTGTTTTCCACTGATGCTGTAAATTCTTTATGTTGCTATAAACGCAAATAGATTCAAATAACTTAAATAATAGAAATACATCGCACGAAAAATATATGTACAATAGAAAAGCATCAGCACTACCCAAATTAGCATTTGAAATGTCTCCATGATCAAAGTCAAAACGTCTGTGCTAGGTTGACTAACTAGATTGAACAACCCTTGAAAAATGTTGGGCATATGGCAACGTATTATGTTGACGATGGGATCCTTCCCAGTTGACGCTTCGCTGAACCAATAGATCGCCTTAACAGCACTAATTCGTATACAAGGTGATTGATTTTCCTGTAAACCGTTAACTGTAGCTTCTAGAAATCGAGAACTTATTTCCGGTGGCATTATCTTGGCATATCGTCCACCGAGACATAAGCAACGGCCAAGAAGCAACGGAGGCGATCCTAAGATAATACATATAACAATTTATTAGGCTTTCATTTCATAAATATGTCAAAATCTAATAAATTGTGTAACATACAGAGCAATTTATTTTAATCTTAACAGACAAATATTTCAAATATATGTATTATAATTGTACCTAAAAACATTTTAAAGGAAAGTTGTATGGTTATCATTGAACGTCCCCTTTTATAACCCCCTCCATACAACTTTTATTTAGAATATATTTCTTTAGAATGTAATCTATTTTAAAATATATCTGTTAAAATTAAACTAAAATTATCCTTAGGACTATTTTTATGTGCAAATAGAGCGGATTAAACTGAAACGAAAAATTCTTTACAAGGATCGAAGATCGACCCCGCGATTATCGACCGTCGTGTATGTGTGTATTGCTGGATTCACACTGAAAACAGGATTTTGCGTCGTATCGGTGATACGATTTTTCTGATTGGTTACAGAGTCGTCGTACGACAAACATCAGATGCAGCGTGAATCCAGTATAAGGGTGATGATGCAAAGGTCGCGATCGTGGCGCGCGGGAAAGGAGTTAGTTAAATAGTAGCGTAAGCCTATATGATGGACACAGAAAAACCTGATCTACAACTTTTTGGGGGCTCTGCTAGAATCAGAAGACGATCCAAAATCAGGACGACGAGGAACGAAGATAACGATACAACGACGACGAAGCAATGATTAAAAACGACGCAAGGTTAAGACAATGATGAAACGAGATCGAGTGGATGCTCGAGGAAGATAATGTGTGCACGTATACCATAATGACGAACAATAAGTGCGTAGACGTTGAAGAAAACGTGTTATGAACAAGAGATAAGGAACGCAGTATTCAGCGATAACGACCGTGAGGAATCCGGAAGATTTAATACATTTCAAATAAATGTGCTTAACTTAATTTATTACCTTTTTCGGATCCGCTGCTACAATTTATTGCAACGCAACAAGGCATCTTGAACTATATTTACATTCATAACAATAAGAGGCTCCATAAATAAATCAAAAATTAAAATAAATTGCCGTTGAGAGCCAACACATGATGAAGGTGTGTAGTAAAATTTATTTACTTACATATAATTGCAAATTGCATACGTTTCGACCTTAATCCAGGTCCTTTTCATTGCATGAAAAATTCAATGCATGAAAAATTCATGCATTGAAAAGGACCTGGATTAAGGTCGAAACGTATGCAATTTGCAATTATATGTAACTAAATTATATGTAAATAAATTTTACTACACACCTTCATCCTGTGTTGGCTCTCAACGGCAATTTATTTTAATTTTTGATACATTTACATTGTCACCACGTACTAATCGTAATATAACCTATCTGTCAAGTGGACCCAAAATGGCGGATAGGAATACCTACATCTCTAGTGCCTTAGTATAGCAGGCCGCAAAGCCGAACTCATAAATTGATTGTGAATCGCCGGAGACCCTCTTGGTGAGTGGTTGCGCGTAAGTGACAATGGCTGCTTTCCATCAAGACTTTTAGGCGACACACATCGACATAGTGTCGAACGCGGTGCTTTCCAACAACGACACGCCACGGCACGATTCGACACAGCAGAAAAGCATAGTCGGACATTCTTGGTTATGGTTGCCAATTTTCGATTGGCGCTTTAGAATATTAACATTTTAAATATATGTACGATATAAGAAGTACGTCCATAAGTCATCTGGATTATTTTAATTTAAAAAATAATATCTACGCATAAGATTATTATCCAACAAGAGACACAGAAGTGACACGGTGTGACACGGCAATCGTTGCATCCTTGTCGTTCGTTAATGTTAAATAAAGATGAGGTGATTGCTGTGTTGTAGATGGAAAGCAACCAATGATAGCGAAGACGAGGATACGACGATGCAGAACGACGGCGCAACCAACGACGTTTCATTGTATGAACAATCCGTGAGTCAAAGAAATCCGGCGAAAGAAGACAACATGGATGAACAATATGGCCGAAGCCATACGGAAGTTGGAAAAGACGGCCATTCCGATGAACGCGAGAAGACGAAAGCACTGATTCGTGAATGCGAACTATGTCGACGAGAAAAGGAACTAGTTGAAAGAGGGCTTGCGGTGGCGCAATGTGAGCTCGAGCTACTACGCATGTCACAGCGCAACGAATTACTACATGATCGAGCAACGACGACGATAAGAGGCGGTAATCGAGAATTTAATCATACAATGACTGTACCTCATTCATCGCATACTAGGATAAATATGAGGACAGCAATAGCTGATCTCCTCTGTGATTACAAAGGACGTGCGGAAGATTTTGAGACGTGAGAAAGGCAAGTGCGCTTTCTACAAACGGCATACAAACTTGATGACAATTTGATAAAGATTTTAATTGGTATGAAGCTTAAAGGACGCGCAGCGAATTAGTTTCATTCTAAACCAGAGTACATTGCTATAACATCGGACGAGTTGCTTAATTAATTACGTAGCATGTTCTGTCATAAATCAAACGAAATCACGTTGAGACGACGCTTCGAAGCACGGACGTGGAAGAAAGACGAGACCTTATGTCCATAAAAAAGTGATCATGGCCAAATGAATATCAGGTCTGTTTTTTATTGCTACACTTTCTGAACTGGTGCACATAGTGCAATAAGTTGAAGTGAAACAAACGTATATTTCACTTCAATTTATTGCACCGTACGCGCCTGTTCGAAGAGTGCAACAATAAAAAACAGATCTATTGATAGATGACGAGATTCTAGGTTATGTCATCGAAAGCATGAATCTACCATGGACATAGATACATTTCTATGTCCATGGAATCTACACCTCATCCGAATACAAGGATTTTTTACGATAGAGCAGATGTAGGCATTTGAGGAGATACGACTGTAGGATAGATGACACATAACCTCTTCGATAGCAAAAGTCAACGATAGAAGTGTAATGAAGAATAAGAGTGAAAAAAGTGTTAAAGACGACAGTAGTGATAAAAAGTCAGTAAGTGTCGAGAAAAAGATTGCTACGATAAAATGATGCTTTAACTGCGGACTAAGAGATCACGTTAGCGCGAGCTGTCTTACGAAGGACAAAGGAATCAAGTGCTTCGAGTGTAACGAGCATGAGCACATTGCATCGAATTGTCCGAGTAAAGAAAAAGCAACGGCGAGTAGTGCGATAACCAACTCATGTGGCGAAAGCATCCCAAAGACGTGTTAATTAACGACGTTTCCATGCAGGCGATTATAGATACGAAGAGTGACATCACGATTATACGAGCAGACGAATTCGTTAGGATAGGGATAAATTCACCGAAATTTGAGCGTAAGCAAATACCATTCCGAGTAGGCAGAGAGCAAAATACAACAATAGGAGAGTTCCACGCGAAATTGACCGTGGACGGGAATTCTTACGTGATGACGGTGCATATCGTTTCTGAACTTTCACAATATGCATTGCTTATAGGTAAAGATTTTCTTAATAATATAGAATTAAACGTAAAATTAGGTATTGTTATGATTAAGACGGCGAATAGTGATGATATTTTTGCAAAGATATGCGAAATCTCGATAAGTAACAATTCGGAGAACGATTTAGTAGATTTATCTCACTTGCAAGATGAAAAAATTAAAGAGAAACTGCGGATGTTAGTGAACGATTATAAGCCGTAGCAGACGCGCGACGTTGGCGTGCAAATAAAATTAGGATAACACTTACTTTTTAGAGTACAGATATATCACAAATATTTAAAAAAAGACTTAAAAAATATTCAAAAATTCTTAATAAAATTATATAAACTAGTTATGGACTCTTTATTGTTAAAAACAAATAAATAAAACATAAATTAAAGGCTATTAAGAGTCAAACGCAGTTAACATTGCGAAAAAAAAAAATTTTTTAATAATCTTACAAATTAACATTAAGATGCCCCATCGAACGTTTCGGTCTGCAATTTAGACCATCTTCAGCGACGAAATAATAATAAATCACTACTCCATTTACTCCGAGTTAGAATGCAAGTATTCTTGTTGAACGACAAAATGTTCCTGTGCACCAACTAGAGGTAAAAATATCGAAGATAATGGATGTGGAGTTGTGTAATGAAATTCCGAAAAATCAGAAATATGTCTCTGTTGGTAGACAAAAACATTATTTCATAATTAAATTCACAATTTAATCATACTAGAAAGACTGACTGTAATAAATATGCGTCCGTATTCGACAGTAAAAGACGATACAATTTTTTCGCATTGTTAACTGCGTTTGACTCTTAATAGCCTTTAATTTATGTTTTATTTATTTGTTTTTAAAAAATATTATATAACGAAAGAGTGAAATTTGGTGAAAGAGAAGAGTGGTGAGAGTAGGAGGAGGGGAAGGGGTGTGGTGGGTCAAAGTTGATGGAGGTGTGAGAGAAAAGTGAGAGAGGAGAGAGGTGCACATGACTGTGGACAGAAAAGACGAAAAAGAAACGGAAGAAGTTATTTCATTTTTCATAAAAATCATCACTTTTCGATCGCTTGTATGTCCAGAACGACTTGACCGATTTTAAATTTTTTTAGCTCAAATTACTCGTGGCAATGCTACCTTTCAGAATATATTAAAAATAAATTAAGCAATCCAAAATTTTTTATATTTTAGTAGTTATGTAACCCCGAAAAATGGACTTTGATGGTTCCGGATAAGAGACTTGTAGTGTCTTTTAGTTTTTGAACATGGCCGGAGATACTACCGCGTCTCCTGATTGATGGTAAAGGATGATAACCCGATTAATTTAAGACCGCGACGATTAGCACCAAATGAAAGAGACAAAGTAAATAGACAGATCAATGAATGATTAGAAGCCGGGATTGTACAACTCTCAGTTTCTGATTACGTCAGTCCGATAGTTTTAGCGAAGAAAAAGGATGGTTCGACGAGACTCTGCATAGACTATCGACTACTAAATAAAATTATCAAGGACCATTATTCCTTGCTGTTAGTATTGTAGAAGACCAGTTGGATGTGTTACGGGATGCGAAGGTAAAAGTACTCTCGATTTGAAGAGTTATTTTTTTCATGTGTTGGTTGATGGGTCGGTAGAAAGCATAGAACGTTTGTGGTTCCCGATGGACACTACGAATTTACCAAGATACCGTTCGGGTTGTGCAACGTACCAACTGTCTTCTAGAAATTTATAAACGCTGTGTTTAAAGACACCCGAGTGTCCTGAGAGATCTGATGTGGGAAACCGTTGTATTGGTATATATGAACGATTTGATTGTACCGTTTGTCGATTGCATTAGCGGTCTGGAAAAACTCGAGTATATAACCTTTAGACTGCCAGAAAGCCGATATATCGGCTCTGAGGAAAATCAGTTTTTTTCTATAAGAAACATATGTGTATGTTTACCAAATTTACTAAAGTTTAGATTCATACATCCAGATAACCACATATATGTATACAAATAGAAGTAGTTACGAATGTAATATTTGTCATGTTGCTTTATGTATAGATCTATGCTTTGAGATTTATCATACGAAAGAGATTCTACCTTGATTCATGCAAATTTCGTGAAATCGAAAACATAACTGAGTGAAGTACGAGAACTGATGATAATAATAAGACTCAAAAACACAAAAACTAAAAAAAATGAATAAAAAAATAAAAAGAAAAAAGAAAAATAAAAAATAGAAATTACCATCAAATTCAGCGCCCCTAAAAAAACCCTTATTAATACTTTATTTAAAAATTTCATGATCAAAAATTTTTTCTTTATCTTATCCTGCCGGGGAGCCGATATATCGGCTCGGCCTATGATATGAACTTTGTATATAGTTGACACATAATACAAGACACAAATTTGGTCACTTTTAAAGGGCGGTTTAACATCTCAAATCCCGGCAGTCTAAAGGTTAAAAACAGCGAGTCAGAATGTCGGACTGACAATTAACTAAAAAAAATGTGGTCTATTGCAGACGCGCGTTAATTATTTAAGTCATGTAATAGAAGACGGGTGTATTCGACCTTCAGAATTAAAGACTGTAGCCATAAAAAATTTCCCGGTACCCTCTAATTTACGAGTACAATAATTTTTGGTTCTAACCGGATATTTTTCAGAAAGTTTATCCCTGGCTATTCTGTTATCATACGACCACTGACGAATTTATTATGAACAAGGGTAGAGTTCAAATTCGAGACATCAGAAATAAACGCGTTTGAGCAATTAAAAACGATTCTTATAAATAAACCTGTGTTGAAATTATATAAAGTAGATGCAGAAACTGAGCTACATACCGATGCTTCATCTCACGGATACGGCGCGATCCTCTTACAACGCAGCGCTGACGATAATGCATCTCGTGTACTATGCCAGCGGCAAAACAACCCCGACGGAACAAAAATACATCAGTTATGAATTAGAAGTCCTCGCTATAATTAAGGCATTAAAAAAGTTTCGCGTGTATTACATATGCCCTTCAAAATTGTAACAAATTGTCGCGCGTTTACTGACTATGGCGAAGAAGGGTCGATGTTTGCGAATAGCGCGATGGACATTAGCGTTGGAGGATTATAATTATCAGATTGAGCATCAAGGTAAAAGAATGGGCCACGCATTAAGTCGAAACCCTTTGCCGACGTGTTTACTACTCGATGAAAGTGAAGGTGGACTGACCGCTCGACTCAGAAGGGTTCAAGACGAGGACGGTGATACGAAAAGAATAATGCAGTTTGTTCAAGAGGGAAAAGCTCATGGTTACACAATCAGTGGCGAATTACTATTCAGGGAAATCGACAGAGACATTCGTCTAGTAATTCCTAAGGCGATGTCTTCGCAAATAATTAAGCGTGCACATGAATAAGAGCACTTTTTCGTTGCAAAGACCGAAGCAGTTGTTAAGTGAGAATACCATATTCAGAACTTGCAAGCAAAGATCGAGAAGATCGTACGGAATTACATAGACTGCATATTGGTGGATAAGAAGTAAGGCAAGCAAGAAGGCTTCCTGTATCCCATTAAAATCCCCTTAAACACTTATTATCACATAGACCATTTGTTTTCTAGCTACAACAAAAAAGAGTTATCGATATACATTTGTTGTGATCGATGGATTTAGCAAGTTCACATGGTTGTACGCGACAAGGTCTATGGGCACAATTGAAATACTCAGTCAGTTGAGACGACAAGTTGCAACATTTGATAACCCACGGAAAATAATTTCCGATCGTGGAACGGCGTTCACCTGCGGAGAATTCTCTGATTATTGCAAGCACGAGAAAATTCAACACGTATTAACGACTGAAATATCGAGGGCTAACGACCAGGTTGAGAGGGTGAACCACTCATATCACTTCTCATCAAACTGGCCTCTCCAAACCAGAAGTAGGATCGAAGATTGATTCCGCGATTATCGACCGTCATATAATATAGATGACGCAAAGGTCGCGTGGCGCGCGGGAAATGAGTTAGTTAAGTAGTAGCGTAAGCCTATAGCGGATACAGAAAAATCTGATCTACATATCTTTTCAAATTTGGTAATAATTAATGAGTTATTAATTATTAAAAATTGGCGTATTAGTTTAGCCTATCTCCGAATACAAGCGCACGGCGAATTATGAGATAGAGACACAATTGTTTATTAATAATTATTATTATATTATAATAAAACAGCTCTGCGTGCCTAGATTGCCTAGCAACCTCGATTGCTGCTGTATCTTTCGCCGATCACCATGTACTTGCATTCAACGATGGACCGAGCTAATACAATGATTTTTAATAATTAATAACTCGTGAATAACTATTGTGAAAATTATAATAATAAATTGTAAAGGATTTTTTAATTCAGTTTAGTCCATTCCATCTGCATATGAAAATATTCTAGGTCACCGTGTATGTGTACAATGTACATATATATGTACATATACATATATACATATATGCATACGATTAATTACCCGAATCATTTAACATTCCCAAAACAACTATATCTAGAAACCTAATAATATCGAACTGCAATGTCCCAGCTTGCTGTTTTTCAATGACACAATTCTTAGAAAGACTCAATGCCAAAACAGAGGATTCCCGTAATTTCCACCAACTCTCATTGCTGTTGCTACCATCATCGTTAGTTTGTAGCGCCTTTGTTGCTTCAATATGTTGCGTAACTACATCACAAAGAATATGTACCGCTTTCTCCTCAAAATGACTAATAAGAGCCTATAAATGGCAAAATTAATTTCCATGAAAATGTGCATTGCAATGTAATGCATTTCAATTACTTTTAACATTATTTTTATATGAAAAAAATGATGTTTTATCAATAGCATTATAAATTGAAATAAAAAATGTTAATTCAATAATAGCATTAATAAAACAAATAATATTTTAATAAAATAAGAGTATATTTTCAATTATATGAGAAGGTTTGCGGGTTATTGCCGTGTCTTTCTTCATTCTTAATGCTGACGTTTCGTGAACCATGCCGTTCACTTTATCACGGATTCAAGACATAGCGATAATCGCAAACCTTCTGGTATATTTGAAGATAATACTCGTGAAAGCCACAAATGCAGTATATTTATTTTATTATAATTAGAGCCCGGATTTTCCGCCGACGGACGTACCAATTCGAGTCGATCGTAGCACGTTCCTATCCCCACTACCACTCGTCATGCCCGAAGCCATTGTGTGAAGCATCAATAGGGGGGAACGCGGCGGTGCGCGGTGGGACAATTAACAAGACAATAAAGCATCTTCTCCAAGGTCTTGCAAAAACAAAGGGCATAGCGGAATAAGCATGTCAAATCTGCCCCCGCACCAATCAAGTTCAAATTATCATTAGTTGATACTTCTGAGATGTAAAACTTCTCCAAATATTAGCCTTGAAATTGCATTTTTTTAGGAGTTATGGATGGAGAAAGCAAAATCAAAAGTGTTTTTTTTCGAAAACGACTAACAATTTTAATGAAAAAAATATATGTTGTAAACATCGTTCAGATAAGTTGAAGAAAATTTTTTGAAATTTTTACGAGGTAAACAAAACCATTAAAAAAATTTTTTAATTCTTTAGGAATTTTTTTTGTTGATATTTTTGAGATACTTTTACACTTCATGAAAATAATCTGTAGACTATCAACTTTAACATATATATTTTTTTAATCGATCGGAGTGGTAGAACATGGTTAAAAAAAATCAATCATTCGCTCAACGTCATGCCGCGCCGACTGGGCGGTCGCGGTCCCGGCGCACCGCGGCGCATGGCGGCTGTTGCCATGGAACTATTTACTAACCTTGTTGCAGTGTTGCAATGTTTAATTGTCATGTAAATTGATAGAGATAAAGATTTTAATTTATTCAATGAACATTATAATATATCCAGAAGGGGGAATAATGCCTAATCGAGTCAATGCACTTGGTGTTAGTGTGTTGTATAAAAGAGTTTATTAGAGATGTATACATTTACGTTTCGATCCTAGTTTGGATCCTTATCAAAATGCAAGTTCAATCTAAAATATATCATTGTGCTACCTAGAACACTTAATAAGATAAAAAATGGTAAGACGATTTACAAAATTGTATTCAAATAATATGTTAAAATATAAATTTACAACGTTC
>NW_017280355.1:119655-127025 GCF_001594065.2 Cyphomyrmex costatus | reverse complement strand
ATTATAATATATAATAATATATAATATTACATATTTCCGTCTGCAGTTAGCCTATAAAACTTATAGTTCCCGGAGTTTACCACGAGGAGGTTGCAGTACGTTTTTAAACTTCATATTTTCGGGGTGCTTTTTTAACGTGAGTCTCCTCGCCTCTCACATCAACAGAAGAGAATTAATTAATTCTTAATCATCATCACTATTATCTTCAATTATAGGATTGGAATTCATTTTAGGATTGCATCATTTCTGAACAACACATTTGGGAAAAGAGTACAATCTGATGAAGAAATTGTGGATGAAATTGTACAGAGAATGCATAACCAAAAAGATACGGAAAATAATTTTGCTATTGAGACTGAAGAAAAAGGATGGTTTCGCCGAAAACTCCTTTTCAGAAATATCATATGTAATGATCTTTTGGGTTTTCCGGAAATGACAGAAAAAGGTATAAAGATTTTTTTTACCGGTTCGTATCAATTCTCTCAAGCATTGTCGTATTTGGCAGAGATGGTAGATAAAAATGGTTAATTAAATATAGAATATGTTCAGGATGAGAAAAATGTCCTTAAATTAAAAGTTCCATCCCGATATATTTCTCGTACAACATATAAATGTTTCCTGAGATACAAACCAAATAGTATCGATGTTTCCGGTGTGACTCATTATGCATGTGAGTGTGTTAATGGCAGACGAACTATTGGTTGTTGCTCCCATATTGCCGCAATAATATATTATTTATCTTACGCAAGGTATTTATCGAAAATTTTTAAACCGGCAGAAATACTCAGCGATATATTTAAGAACGATAATTCCATTTCTGTCATTTTGAAAGTGATAGTGATGATGATTAAGAATTAATTAATTCTCTTCTGTTGATGTGAGAGACGAGGGGACTCACGTTAAAAAAGCATCCCGAAAATATGGAGTTTAAAAACGTACTGCAACCTCCTCGTGGTAAACTCCGGGAACTGTAAGTTTTATAGGCTAACTGCAGACGGATGTCGGTGAGGCTTATTATGACTCCTATTTTATGTGAATAATGATGTTGTGAAAAATAATTTAGATATTTACCTGATGTGGTTGGTTTTTGATACCAGTCGTAAATAAGTGAATTGTTCTGTTTTATTAAAGTGATGTCTAAAAAATTTAATTTATTATTACTAATTTCTAGAGTAAATTGAAGTCTTGGATGATAATTATTAAAATTATTCAAAATGTTATTAATGTTATTGTTGTTAGTTGCTAAAGCAATGTCATCCACATATCTTATATCATTGCGATCAAGGACATAGAGTTATTCTTTAATTTAAATTAATTTGTTTTCACGACACACACACGACACACACACACACGCGCGCGCGCGCACTCTCTCTCTCTCTCTCCCACCTTGCAGAGATTAGTTATTTTTATACTGCTTTAACTTGACGAATAACTTTCACAATCGGAAGAATTGGGAAAGCAATACGAAGACCCTTGTGACAAACTAATATCAAGTAATAAAACAGAAATTCGTCTTTCTTTTAAAAATATGTAGTATTTAAAACACTTTCACTAGTTGTAACACTTTCATTAATTTAATAACGCATTTAATCGACATTTGTTGATTTACGAACGATTCTATCGATTTATCGTTATTAATGAATAGTGGTTAATTATTTATTTCTAAATCACTTGTGAGGAACGCATTACATACACAACCCGACATGATCCGATATGAAGACTGAGCTCGATGACAACAATCAAAGAGGTTATGTTTTTACGAATCGACATGAACAGCAGTATATTCATTAATAACGATAAATCGATAGAACCGTTCGTAAATCGTTCCCTGTGGTGTTGACAAGTATCGATTAAATGCGTTAGTAAATCAATGAAAGTGTTACAACTAGTGAAAGTGTTTTAGATACTACATATTTTTAAAAGAAAGACGAATTTCTGTTTTATTATACTTGATATTAGTTTGTCACAAAGGTCTTCGTATTGCTTTCCCAATTCTTCCGATTGTGAAAGTTATTCGTCAAGTTAAATCAGTATAAAAATAACTAATCTCTGCAAGCTAAGAGAGAGAGAGAGAGAGAGAGAGAGAGAGAGTGTGTGTGTGTGTGTGTGTGTGTGTGTGTCGTGTGTGTGTCGTGAAAACAAATTAATTTAAATTAAAGAATAACTCTATGTCTTCGATCGCAATGAGTGGCCCTTGTGTTCGTTCGCGTCGGACGGTGAGTGCGCCGCCCCTGCTTACCTTCTGTTCGCGGATCGTAATTCGCTAACTTTATCTTTTAATAATTCAAAAAATAAGCGTCAGATAAAATTTTCGTAAAGGAAAAATCGTCTCAGAATTCAGTCAGGAACACGTTTTTGCAAGGACGCGGGGTCGTTCTGAATCAACCTGTATAGTTCCATGTCAACAGCCGCCATGCGCCGCGGTGCGCCGGGACCGCGCCCGCCCAGTCGGTGCGGCATGGCGTTGAGCGAATGATTGATTTTTTTAACCATGTTCCACCACACCGATCGATTTAAAAAAAATATATGTTAAAGTTGAGATTCTACAAATTATTTTCATGAAGTATAAAAGTGGTATCTCAAAAATATCAACAAAAAAAAAGGACCCCGCAGAATCCTTATAGGAAATGTCTTTCGGCTAATTTTTTTAAAAATTTGATATGTTGTAGTTCTCAACACGTAGAACAAAAGTGTCCATGGCCCCAAAGTCCGATCACGGGTAGTTTTCGAGATATAGCTCTCCAAAGTTAGACTTTTCGTATCTTATTGCAGCGTAATGCGGGTGCAGTCGATGTCGATGTACGATGATGCTTATGATTAAAGTGGGCGTTTAACAGGTGCTTGCTTGCGTTGTGTGCGTTTGTGTGTGTGTCAGCAGAAATAAGGACACCACGGTTCGTCACTCACACAGTATTTTATGACTCAAATCCTCTCAACTGTGTGTGTGTGCGTGCGCGCGCGTGCGTGTGTGTGTGTGCATTACTCACTAATAATTAGGAAAAACATCAAATATCCTGACACGTCATTGCTCAATACCATGTTGGATGCCGCAGACCGAGATATTCTACATATAATCCTTGGAATATTGTGATTATTGATGAATAATGTGTACGCACGCACGCACGCACGCACGCACCACACATTATAAGAATATTTTTAATTTTAAACTATAACTGTTATACAAATATAAGCACAACTATATAAGAGAGAGAGATACTCAATATTATTTATATATTTATAAAATAATTTAAAAAATTAGGAATGTTACTCTAACTCCATGATCTTCTAATTAAAGTAAAGCAAAACTGCATGATTTGAAAGTGCAAACAAACGTGATATTTTCACTTTTTTATGTATTAAAGCAATTTTTATTTCTAGCGAATATAGGCACACTTTACGTACCTTTTACGATCATTTATTATTTAAGATAAGAAAGTATTGGGTTTCTGCCCATTCTTACAAATGTTATAAAGCGATCTCATTGTTAAGATTTATCCAAATTGTCTTTATTGAAAAATGGGACACAACAAAAACGAACGTGTCATTTCTCACTTATGACGTCACGATTCCAACATGACCGCCGCGACTACTTAAAATCTTTTAATACTTATTATTAGTATACACCTTAAACAAAGGCAAGTAACAATAAATACAATAGCTACGTTATAATCAATGCACTACAATTATAAAATGTAAATTATATTTACAATTTTGTTATGTATGACTCAATATTTGCACAAAGTACACTTTATCCCGAGGATTATCTCAAATTATATTAAATAGAAAACGGCGATTCCATCGGATATATATCCGAGTGAGTAGTGGAATATTCTAAGAAAAGATCGTAGGATATTATAAGGATATTATAGTGTATTAAGGAGTTTTTGCAATAAACTTGCACGTGAATCCAGATACGGTGAACGCTAAAGTCACGTGACTTAAACCGTATTCCGTTTTTACGTGTTCTAACCAAAAAGTTTTTGCGCAACGAACGCAGGACACTACGGTGACATATAGTGAAATAATTAAGACGGAGGACTTATTACAGCTGTTTTCGATATCAATTTCGCGGAATAAGCTATTATATAAGAATTGTTTGTTGGATTTAGAGATGTAACCTCTCTTAAGAATACGAGGTCATCCCATCGACATCTAGAATGGACTGCTGATGGCAGTGGTAAAAAAACGAGTTGAGTAAGAGGCAGATAATTGGATGATAGTTCTTTCTCTGTTTACTGAAGCCTGATTGGTTGTTGTTAATCCAACAATGCGTATACGTGACAAAGGATACCTCTGATCAAAAGTGAGTACGTTGTTATACGTTTAATTAGTTATGCTGCTTGTTTATAGTGTAATTCATTCATTGTAAAAAAATAAATTCTGTCGGTATTTATTATGACCAGGTCCGGGATTCTCTAAACGTTTTATCGATGATTGTCGCTATCGTTAACTAGCGACAGCCAATGAGAGCCGCGCTTTCTTTTAGGATTGTCCTGCCATTGGCTGTCGCTAGTTAACGATAGCGACAATCATCGATAAAACGTTTAAAGAACGATAAAAAAGCTGCGCAACGACACTGTAACGATATCGACACTGTCGTTAAGAGTTACAGAATAAGGCCTCAGGGCTCTATTGCTAGGCTCCTATTCGGAAAGGAGATGGAACGACTATTATATACCACTCTACTCGTCTTTTTACCCCCACCACTGCCATTAGCAGTCCAGTCTAGATGTCGATAGGTCATCTTCATTCGTGGATCGTATAATAGTCGTTCAGATTTTGTGGTGGTTATGATTATAACTGTTATAATTGGTTATAACCTTATAACGCCAATCATGAACCTTATTTACATAGAAATATAGTTAGACATTATTTAAATAGCGTCATGGTAAATGATACGCATGCATCATAGAAATATAGGAACAGAACATAATGACGCGAGGAGAAGCCACTGCAGGACGTTGCGATGAGGAGGTAAAGTGTGCATAACGTCCGGTTGCACCATTTCATGATTTTAAGCGAGACATAAGCCCGTGTCACGCTACGGATTGTGGACGCAGATCGGATTCAGATTGCAGATCGCGCATCGGAATTTAGCCAATCAACACAAAGCAGCTTTATCTTGATTGGCTAAATTTCGATGGGCAATCCGCAATCTCAATCCGATGCGCATCCACAATCCGTAGTGTGACACGGGCTATAGGGCGGAATCCATAGATGTTGCTCAAGACTAGAAATGTTCTTAAGGCTCCTGAATACTCAGCCAAGAACTCCGTGTTGATGGGTAGCGACACCGAATTAGTCGGTGGCTAGCAAAACTAGTAGTACGCTACTGGTTATACATACAAATGCAAGCTCATGTCCGTGTGCTCATTTTCGGGTAGAAGGGGAGCGCACAGATATGGGTTCATGCTTGTGTGTGTGTATAGCGCCTCGCCATGGTAAAAATCTGAACTAATAGGCGTGAAAAAGTCATGTTTTGACGACAAATTTTTTCTTACGTGCCATTCGTCATATTTGCTTATTTGTGAAAATGTGACTTCCCTCGTATTCGTGAAAGTCCTAAAAATTGGTGGAAACTGCAGTTATCGCGAAATTTTATACGTAAAAGCGTATATTTCAGTCGTTTCATCAGCTGTCAAAATGTGTGATTCTGCCCGAGTATAGGCTCACTTTACGTGCCTTTTACGACCATTTACTGACTATCAGAGGAGGAAAGGATAGTTTCCGCCAATTTTCACAAGTGTTTTTGAGCGATCTCGCCTTTTAAATTTATCCAAATTGTCTTTATTAAAAAATGGGACGCAAGAAAAATTAATGTGTTTTTCTCGCCTATGACGTCACAATTCCAACATGGCCGTCGCCGGTATTCAGGAGCCTTAAGCTAGTTCTTAAGACGTCATGAACCAATCAGAAGAACCGTATTAACGTCTTAACACATTGCTTGAGTTGATCTTGAGATTAAGAACGGACTATGGATTCCGGTCTTAAAATTCTATCTTGTTTAAAAGCCGAAAGAGAGATAGAAACAGTTTAAGTCTCGCTTAAAATCGAAATCACGTTAGTAAAATTGGGCTTAAGTTTGATTGGCAAGGTCACAATAAATTTAAAATTAAATAATCTGTTCATTAAATATGGTGAGCGTTAATAACACGTTAGATTGTATTAAAATATAATATAAAATATAATAATGATACATTGTAACTTTGAATACCTTTTTATATAATTAACACAAATCATTATTAGTTCAAAGTTACAATGTATCGTCATTATATGTTATATTATATTTTAATATAATCTAACGTATTATCGACACTCACCATATTTAAGCTAATGAACAGATTATTAATTTTAAATTTGGGTAAATATCTAGAAAAGGGGAGCCCTCCCCCGATGATCTTGACCTTGACATATGTTGTCAAGGTCATGACCCTGAGTAACCTCCCGCAGGTTTTAGGGAGCGGTCACTGCATGGACATAGAAATATAGGGACAGAGCATAATGTTGCGGGGGGGAAGCCACTGCGCGACGGTGCGACGAGGTAATACATGCCTAAGTCTGATTGGCTGTTATTGTACGCATGCGCAAGTGACAAGTGTGATATATGTGCATGCAACTCTAACCTCTAACTGGGTTCAAGTCTCAGCACCGGTGAAGTCTTGACATTTTTTTCTCGACTTAGCTCTCACATAATATCTTGAAATTAAAATGGTGCAATGTTGTGTACCGAATTGTAGAAATAGATCCGACATTCAAAATTGGAAATGGACAAGCAGTGTAAACAAAAATCGTAAAATTACATTCCACGGGTATAAAAAAATATTATAAAATATAATACAATAGTAGTCAATTTTCAAAGAAATTATTTCAACGCAATATTGCTTGTTTCTTTTAGTATTCCAAAGGATAACACGATTTTCAACTTATGGATCGACATTTTGAGTCTTCCAGCAAATATCTCAAAGAGTGCTCGTATTTGCTCAGATCATTTTTCTAAAAAATCTTTTGATACCATTGGGTCACGAAGGCGACTAAAACCAAATGAATTACCATTGAAAGTACAAAATATAATATTTCTTTGAAGTGTCCTAATGGAATATTTACTTATGGTACATAAATATTTAGATAAATGAAAAAAATGATAGTTGATTCAAACTAATGATTCTTAGATCTAATAAATACGTGTCTTTACATTTATTAAATGTTTCGCTAGAACTATTCAAAGAAATATTTATTAAAATTTAGTAAATTTTTTCATAGTGAATAAAAGTACCAAATAAATAGTAATTGTTTAATATTGAATATGCGTACATATTTTTATTTTTCTCATTAGAACTTCTATATAATTCCTTCTCAGATTTCTAATTATT
>NW_017280355.1:118615-119523 GCF_001594065.2 Cyphomyrmex costatus | reverse complement strand
CCCCCCCCCCCCTCGCCTGTCTTCGGAGCTAATGCTCTGTCCCTATATTTCTATGTCCATGGGTCACTGTCCGTTAAAAAGTTATTAACAAAAAAAGTTTCAAAATTAACGTACCATTTCTCGGAAATTATACATATTAACGTATCATTTCTGCCATATATGTATTGTAACAAGTACTATTTTACATCTCCTTCTGTTTAGAAACGTTAAACTTTCCACGCGAAGTAACTCTCACCTCCCCCAACCCCCTGCGAAGGGGCACACGACTTCTACGATTATACTGTTGCTATGATTGTACTGTCGGGGCAGACCTCTGTCGACAGTGTGGGTGCGGGGGGTGGCCGAAGGCCACCTCCTTGCACCCGCCCGTGTGTGTGCGTGCGTGCGTGCGTGTGTAATATCAAATAATAGACTCATAATCGTTATATAACGAATGGAACATACACACACGGGCGGGTGCAAGGGGGCGGCCTTTGGCCACACCCCCGCAACCACACCGTCACAGAGGTCTGCCCCGACAGTACTATCATAGCAACAGTATAATCGTAGAAGTCGTGTGCTCCTTCGCAGGGGGTTGGGGGAGGTGAGAGTTACTTCGCGTGGAAAGTTTAACGTTTCTAAACGGAAGGAGATGTAAAATAGTACTTGTTATAATACATATATGGCAGAAATGATACGTTAATTTTGAAACTTTTTTTGTTAATGTTACCTCCGCCTATGCTAAACGTCACGACATGCGCGGCTAGGCAACGATCTGTATGTCGACAGTCATAAGGTCGACACGGCAGTTGTGTTTAGACATTCAAAATAGACACACTCTTTTGTATTAATACTCGGGTTTCCGCGTAGTCTGATTAGCACATAATTCTCAATAAAATAAGAATTAAAGATTAGTGACAAACACAACA
>NW_017280355.1:114290-117498 GCF_001594065.2 Cyphomyrmex costatus | reverse complement strand
ATTGTGAAGTAACCTTAAACGGAGTTATCAAACAACTACGATGTTTCGTAACAGCAAATTCGGATCTCAACATCTCGATTGGATCGCAGCTTTCGATTTATGGCAATGCAGTCTCAATAACTTCTGTTCCAAGATCCATTCTCAAGCAGATTCGACGCACTTTGATATATCCTTCATTAAAGAAAATTTTAAAGAGGTTTTTTCCTCTCAATTAGGTCGTTGCACAAAGACTAAAGTCAAACTGAATTTAAAAAATAATTCAAAACCTATTTTCAGACCTAAGAGACCGGTTGCTTACGCAATTTTACCTTTAGTCGACGCAGAGCTTACAAGACTGGAACAAAATGGAATCATTTCACCAATCAAGTATTCAGACTGGGCAACTCCAATAGTTGTAGTAAGAAAAAAAAATGGAAAGATTAGAATCTGTCCGGATTTCTCAACTGGACTTAACGAATTATTGGAACCTAATCGTCATCCACTTCCATTACCAGATGAAATATTTTCGCAATTGTCAAACTGTAAGTATTTCAGCCAGTTAGATTTGTCAGACGCATTTCTTCAAATTGAAATAGAGGAGCAATCAAGGCAGCTTCTAACAATCAATACTCACAGAGGTTTATACGTTTATAATCGTTTACCTTTCGGAGTCACCATAGCTCCAGGTGAATTTCAATCAATCATGGATTCAATGATATCTGGACTAGAAAACGTTTTCGCTTATATTGATGATATTGTTGTGGGTGGAGCTACAGTTCAAGAGCATAATCAAAACTTAACTTATTTATTAGAGCGAATAAAGGATTATGGTCTACATCTGCAAATAGAGAAATGTTGTTTCTTTACTACACAGATCAATTATCTGGGTTATGTCATCGATGGACAAGAATTACATCCAGATCCTACAGAAGTCGAAGCAATTAAAAACATGCCTGAACCACATAATTTAACCACATTACGTTCGTTTTTAGGAGCAATCAATTATTATGCACGTTTCATTTCAAATATGCACATTCTTAGACGTCCTTTGGATAATCTTTTAAAAAAGGATTCTAAATGGAACTGGTCTCCAAAATGTCAAGAATCTTTTAATCAATTTAAGAGAATTCTTTCTTCAAAGCTCTTATTAACTCACTACAATCCTCAGAATGAGATTATTGTAGCAGCAGATGCTTCAAATGAAGGATTAGGAGCATGCATTCTTCATAGATTTCCAGATCATTCGATCAAGGCAATCAGTCACGCCTCAAGGAGTCTCACAGAAGCAGAACGTAAATACAGTCAAATTGAAAAAGAGGCATTAGCAATCATTTTCGCAGTCACGAAATTTCATAGAATGATTTTCGGAAGACAATTCATCCTTCAAACGGATCACAAACCATTACTTCAAATATTTGGTAACAAAAAAGGAATTCCGTCGCATACAGCCAACCGTCTTCAACGATGGGCACTTCAATTATTATCTTACGATTTTAAAATCGAATACATCAAGACGACAGAATTTGGACATGCGGATGTTTTATCAAGACTAATCAGTCATCAACAACGTCCTGAAGAGGATTTTGTAATCGCTTCTGTCAAAATGGAAACAGATTTATTCTCAGTCCTCAATGAATCACTTCAGTCCTTTCCAATCACATTTCAACAAATCAAGGAAGCAACTAAAGAAGATGACATCTTACAAAAAGTTATCAACTTTACTTTGAATTCATGGCCTCAGAATGTAGATGATTCGGATTTACAACCATTTTTCCGCCGTCGAAACTCACTAACCGTGATTCAAGAATGTCTTCTTTTCAACGACAGAGTTGTAATTCCTCAACAATTCCATCAACAAATTCTCAAACAATTGCATAAGGGTCATCCTGGAATGGAGCGAATGAAAATCATAGCACGTTCGTACGTATATTGGCCAAGGATAGATCAGCAAATAGAAGAATTTGTCAGAAATTGCAGAAATTGCACACTCGCCGCGAAATCACCTATCAAGGTACCATTATCAAGCTGGTCTCTTCCTGAAAAACCATGGCAAAGAGTTCACATAGATTTCGCAGGACCGTTAAATGGAGAATATTATTTTGTTTTGGTCGATGCCTTTTCAAAATGGCCTGAAATAGTTCCAACGCAAACAATCACAGCTCAGCGAACTATTGATATTCTTCAAGAAATTTTTGCAAGATTTGGTGTCCCTGAAAGTCTAGTTTCAGATAATGGAACTCAGTTCACTTCAGAAAAGTTTCAAAACTTTTGTCTTTTACAGGGAATCAATCATCTGCATACTCCACCGTTTCATCCAAGTTCTAATGGACAAGCAGAACGTTTCGTAGATACATTCAAACGGGCACTTTCAAAATGCGAGACAGAGGGGAAAGAAGTCAAGAAACATCTCTGCACTTTCTTGCAGTATTACAGGTCAACTCCAAATCCTAATGTTCCAAATCAAGTTTCTCCCGCGGAAGCCTTGCTTGGAAGACCAATACGAACAACGTTAGATCTGCTTAAGCCCTCGAAATGCTCAGCTGCTCAACCTGAGAAACCGCTGCCAAAACAAAAGCAAGAAGAACAATACAACAGGAGACATGCAGTCAAATCAAAAAAATTTGAACCAGGAACAAAAGTTTATGTTCAAATTCACACTTACAATAAATGGTCGTGGATTCCTGGGGAAATAGTCGAAAAAGTTGGAAGAGTTATCTACAATGTACTTGTCGACACACGAAGTCGCTTGGTTCGAGCTCATGCGAATCAAATCAAGTTTAGAGCTATCAAGGACAATGACGACTCATCTCAACAGCAAGAAATTCAATTACCACTGGAAATATTAATCAATGCCTTCGATCAGGGAGGAAAACAAGCGAACATTCAAGAAACTACCTCTGTTCCTCAAGGAAATTCTACTTCACCTTAAATTCTAGAAGACATCAACCAAGAACTATTGCAACCTCAAGAATCGTCTTCACAACCAGATTCAGGTCAACGATCGGAACCTGTGCAACAGGAACAACCAGTGCTTAGACGCTCTCAACGCAATAGACGCCGTCCACGTAAACTGGAGGATTACCAGTGTCACTCTTCCAGATAGGGGAGGTGTTAGCTACGCCTATGCTAAACGTCACGACATGCGCGGCTAGGCAACGATCTGTATGTCGACAGTCAGAAGGTCGACACCGGCAGTTGTGTTTAGACATTCAAAATAGACACACTCTTT
>NW_017280355.1:87704-114114 GCF_001594065.2 Cyphomyrmex costatus | reverse complement strand
GCGGGGGGGGGGGGCTCCCCTTTTCTAGATATTTACCTATTAATGTTACAGAAATATTGGTAACATTTGAAATTACTAATTTTTTTTAATAATGTCATATTTTTCTACAATAATTTTGTCTGCGAATGAGGTACTCCGAAGTCTGAAGATGACTCAATATAAAGTCGAAACTGGTTACTGGTTATTTGTACCTTTTATTTTTAAGTAGTTATTTTTAAGTAAAATAATAAACATAAAAATGGCATTGTAAGAGTCAGATAAATAAGAGAGGTCTTCTAAACGATAAATTGAACCATATATTTTAAATTTTATCTGTTATAACCGTACTTAAGAACTAACTTAAAAAATAACATTAAAAAATTGATATTCGTTGCATTACATTACATTACAAAATTGATATCACTACTAGTTTCGACCAACAATTCTGGTCCTCTTCAGATGAAACATTAACGTGAAATATAAAATTATGGATAACATCAATACTTAAGTAAAACTTGTAAATAGTTATATAAATCTGAAAACAATTGAATAAACGTATATTAATTAAAAGACTGTAATACTGAATTCTAAAAATAATAAAATTAACAATGCGCAAACATACCAAGAGATTTACATATCTATATGTGAAAAGTCTTTTAATTAATATACGTTTATTCAATTGCAAAAATTAAGTAAAAAACATAAAAAGGCTATGAAGAGTCAACGCTGTTACCAGTGCGCAAAACATACAATCTTAAAATCTAATACATAGATACAATGTCGAACGTTTCGATCCCTAGTTTCGGATCATCATCAGCGACAAATTACAAATAAAAAATTAAAAAATACTCAATGTTGTGAACAATGATGTTGTCCCGCAATAATATAGAATACATCCACCAACTTGAGGTAAGACCATCACTTCTTCAAGTGTAAGTATGTATACGAATATGAATAATTGAGTATGCTACGAAATATATAATAATACATCAAAATTAATTGGTGGTAATCTTCCATGCAGTTTATGTAACAAATTTTTTCTAATACAGAATAAGAAACTACTTAGAGAATTTAAAAATAATAAATATAAAATGATTGGCAAAATGAATAAGTTAAAACACAAGAAAAATTTGTTATTTACAAACAGAATTAAAGAAATTATATATTTTTGGAATATCAACAATGAAAATAACAATAGTAATGACCACAACAAATATATTTTTACATTTAATAAACTGTTAAACTGTAGGGAGGTTGGCATTATAATCCATCGGAATTTAATCAGGGTCATCCATTTTTATCTCTAATTAATTTAAAGGATAGATGGTTTATTAATCTCTCTTCTGTTGACATCCCCAAGCAGATACAATGTTTATTACAATTGAATGATTCTTTTTCACTTCCTCTTTATAACAAAAGAAAATTATTTTTTGAATTCATTAAAAATTGGGAAAATAGTATTTGTAGATTACCGATTCAATTCCAAAATAATTTCAGAAATAAGGGGGTTCAAATTATCAATAAATTATTTAACTTTTCGCACTCTAGAGTAAATAAGCCATTGTATGATAGTACTTAACTGGTTAAAGAAAAGAACAAGACGTTTTTTAAAAAATAATAGTAATTTAATTATGACCAAGGCAGATAAAGGTAACGTGACAGTGGCTCTGGATAAAGATTTTTATATTGAAAAAATTAACGCTATGCTTGGCGATGTCAACACGTACATTAAGTCAACATCATTGTTCACAACATTGAGTATTTTTTAATTTTTTATTTGTAATTTGTCGCTGATGATGATCCGAAACTAGGGATCGAAACGTTCGACATTGTATCTATGTATTAGATTTTAAGATTGTATATGTTTTGCGCACTGGTAACAGCGTTGACTCTTCATAGCCTTTTTATGTTTTTTACTTAATTTTTGCAATTGAATAAACGTATATTAATTAAAAGACTTTTCACATATAGATATGTAAATCTCTTGGTATGTTTGCGCATTGTTAATTTTATTATTTTTAGAATTCAGTATTACAGTCTTTTAATTAATATACGTTTATTCAATTGTTTTCAGATTTATATAACTATTTACAAGTTTTACTTAAGTATTGATGTTATCCATAATTTTATATTTCACGTTAATGTTTCATCTGAAGAGGACCAGAATTGTTGGTCGAAACTAGTAGTGATATCAATTTTGTAATGTAATGTAATGCAACGAATATCAATTTTTTAATGTTATTTTTTAAGTTAGTTCTTAAGTACGGTTATAACAGATAAAATTTAAAATATATGGTTCAATTTATCGTTTAGAAGACCTCTCTTATTTATCTGACTCTTACAATGCCATTTTTATGTTTATTATTTTGTTTGTAAAAAGAGTCCTTTAGTTTGTTTTAATGTTATTTTTAAGCATTAATTGTAAGTAGCTTTTATTTAATTATGGTTATTTTGATATACTTAAAATTAATTGATTATCTAATGGTATGCTTTAGTATTAAGTAAGTTTACAGTATTTTTATTTTATTTATAATTTGACTCTTACTTAGTCTTTTTTTTATTATTGTTGATTATTGAAAACTAGGATATTTTCTGATTTGACAAAAATAATGTCTTTTAAAATTAATTTTTTATTTAATTTGAGTAAAATTAATTTTAATATAACTTTAACTGAATTAATTTTTTGTTTATTCAACTTAATTAAATTAATATTATAAGCCATCAAGTTTAATTTAATTTAGTTTAAAGAAACATTAACTTATCCCTGTTATTTACTAAAATTTAAATTAGCCGAAATGTTCAATCAGATATTGCGTCACATATATAACAAAATTGCTTGGATACGCATAATTTACATTTTATAATTATAACACACTGATTATTGTACAGTTATTTACTCACTTGATCTTATGTATTATAAGTTATTGTTTGAATTTCGAAAGTCCATTAGTAGTTTATTGTTAAATATGGGCTGTGTTCCAAAATTCACTTCCAGTGCTGAAAATGTAGTATACATAACGTAAACTGTAGATTTTCAGCGCTTGTAGTGAATTTTAGAATATAGCTTTAATGTTACTAATAATTACATAAATAAATTGACAATCCAAAAGCAACGGTGGAAAAACAAAAATTAACATTAATTTCTGCACACAATACGCGAAAACATTTGTGCCACGCGGCAAGAGACGATAGCTAATAAATTTTTAGTTCTTATGGAAAAATGACGTTCCGAACAAAAAATGTAAAAGCTAAAACTCTAGGGACCGATTGTTCCATCTTTTGGTAAAGTTTACTTGTTAGGTAAATAGCACGATTACCCAATCACGTGCGCGGATTGCCAGATTTATCTAACAAGTAAACTTTACCGAAAGATGGAACAAGATGGCTCTAAATATATTAAAGTAGTACAAATATCATTTATTTTTTATCTAATAACCATGTTATATTTAAAAAATTACTAATTAAATAATACTAAGCGTATGAAACCACATCTAGATCGAGAATGGTGGTCAAAATAGCTAATAGAAAAGTTGTCGGTATTTCGACTCAAATAAAAGAATTGCACTACTTTGGCATACCTAGAACTTTAGCAAGAGCTAGAGATTCTAGCAAGAGCACTTCAAAAGAGTCCTCTTATAGTAAAAAATTATTTATAAAATATACAATCTTTTGTGTGGTCGTTCTAAATATAAATTTGAATATATTTAATATATATAATATTGAATATATAATATTAATTATAATATATTGAATATATTATTATTTAAAGTTATACTCTTTAAATAAGAGTATTTAAGGGGGCATATATACCTAGAGGTAAAGAAAAAAAATCAATATTTTTACATATTTTTTAAATATGTCTTAAGAATATTTCTGTAAAGTTTTACATCAATCCGGCGAAAAATAGAGGAATTACACGAAACTATAGATGAATTCGAGCGCGTTGACACGATAGGTAGGCACGCCTGTGACACGACGGTTCAAGTTCATGCAAGTCGAAGGTCTTTCTCTATTCATTGTATTTACCAATAAGAGCAAACCTCAGAAAGCTCCATTTCAAAATACGAACGATTGTTTGGATAAGTTTTGTCTAGACGAGTAAATGAGAAGATCGAAACGTTAACAACAAAAATAGGTCATCAAGATCAGAAAGGATCTAGAATTCTTCGTTTGCAAAATTTTTGAAAATTGAAATCCAAAAATCATACAAAAAATCATTATCAGGCTGAGCAAAAAAAATTATAGTACATCTGCCAAAAAAATTAGAAATAATGAGTGATGTGCCAAAGAAAATACATCCCAGTACCGCATTTTAAATTTTATAACAGTATTTGCAGCTATTTCATGTGTTTCTTGTAAAAACTGTAGTGGAAAAATGGATTTTAAAACAGATAGCACTCAAGGTCTCGGTTTTAAAATTTGTGTTATATATATTGTGTGTCACGTTCCGAGCGCGTTTCTTTGCTTTCCACGCGAGTCGCGTGGACGCGACGAAAATTTCGTGGGAGCGCGAGCGCGGAGGCGCTCAGGGCGAAACCTTAGCTGATTTGTGTTTGTTTATTTCTCTTTTTCTTCTTCCGAGAGCAGCACTGTCACCAGTGCCTTTTATTGGCACGAAAATTTTTATGCGACTATAATTTTACTCCTCGTTTACTTGCGACGTTCAGAAGAGCCTTCTGCCTCCATCATTTTAAAAATAAGAGAGAAAAGATTTTTTCGGATGTTTTGCTTTTACAATAGAGAATGATACTCTCTTATGACTGTGTCGTCATGACATCTACGTCTCTTTCTCTCATTGGTGGATTTGGAAGGTCTTTAAATGATTGAATTCAACGGTTCTATTCGTCTATTATATTTATACTACTGAGCAGTTATTATTATTATGTATATGTGGGGTAACCCACTTCTCCTTATTAGCTTTGGCCGAGTGGGCTTCCTGACGGGAGCTTCCGTCGGTGAGAGAGGTAACCGGGGTATATCTCGATGATTTCCAATCAGCGATTTCAGATGCCCGATAAACTGGCGAGTTTATTTGTTGATCCAACAATTTAACGTAGATGCAGATAATTTTATTCATTATAATATTTCAAGAATCAAATTGCAAAATATGTCTCTGTACGTGCCTTCGTAGTTTCTTTGTTATAAAAACGAAGCTGAAATTTCGTAGCAAAATATTATTTCTACAAAACAAAATATTTCACGGTTATATCTATGGTTATATCTATGGTTATATCCGCATCATGAGTAAGAAATAGATTATTTTATTTATTATATATATATATTTTTTTTTTAAAAGCGAAAATGCAAAATTTGGTTTTTTCGGAAACTTCGTAAAACATATATTAAAGTTTCATGTCAAAATATTTCTCCTACAAGACAATAATATTATCTATATATATCAGGTGTCTTAGACCACCCGTACACCCTTTTTATCTCCGCAGGATGAGTTTCAATCGAAAATGTGTTCAAACTAAAATTGTGGGGTTCCAAAAGATCTACTTATTGGTTATATCAGTTTGACCTTGGGTGGCTTTGCTAAGGTCAGATCAAGGTCACATTGATTTTTTTTAAATGGAACATCCTAATTTTTATTCTAGAATCTAATAGCCGATGTTAAGAGCTTTCCAAACCCTATAAGTATCTTTCGATTAAGTAAATCTCGAGTTATGAAGATTAGAAGTTACAGTACCGCCTACATATATGTATATATATATATATGTATATATATGTATACATATATGTATATGTATACAGGGTGGCTGAGAATAACCGCCTAATATTTCATGCGTGGGTAGAACAAACTATACTGAGTCAAAAAGTCCTGTACCATTTTGCGATTGCAATAATAGTTAACGAGATATTAATTTATAAAAATATTTGAATTCGCCCGGCCCATCGTCAAATACAAGTGCGCCGGGCGAATTTAAATATTTTTATTAATATCTCGTTAACACTATTACTGCAATCGCAAAATGGTACAGGACTTTTCGACTCAGTATAGTCTGTTCCATGGTATAAAGACAAGGGTATGCTCGTCCGGTGGTAGACTACTGCGCAGGCAACAAGCATACGTCATATTCTGCCAGTTTCGGCTATTTCCGAAGCGGATCGTGTTCGTGAAATATGGCCGCTATACACAGGCTGTATGGATAACCTACATCTGGCTAGCATCCGTGTGTTGTGTTTATACGTACATACTATAGTGAGGATTGTGACTTCATTGCGAAGAAAAAAAATGAGCTGTGCAGTAAAAGAATGCACGAATCATTTTCGGAAAACGAAAGGTGGAAAAATAATACGTTCGAATTTACCGAGTAACAATGACGTATGCTTGTTGACAATTCTGATTGGCCAGTAGGCGTAAACGTGCGCACGAGCATACCCTTGTCTTTATACCATGGTCTACCCACGCATGAAATATTAGGCGGTTATTCTCAGCCACCCTGTATAATATATACATATAATACATATAATATACATATATATATGTATAGTGGAGTGCAGATATGTATCTGCATCGCAAATGAGGTGTAAATGAGTATTTTCGTTACTTCTGCCAACCCTTAAAGCCTAACTCAACAGTTTAAACATCAACAAAATGACGTACACAATACAATTTTAAAAAATTTGAACACGAAGAGGATAATTGTTTCAGGTCAACCTTCGCTGTTGTAAAGAAATGCAGATTTTAAAAGTTTGCAGATTTTCTTGCCTCCAACATTTTCTTATTATGCCTGGTTCCCGGCTTTACGTGACTTTTTAGAGACATTATTCCCATATTACTCAGTTGTATAATGTTTTTACACATAAAGTAAAGTAAGTCTCTGTCTCCACTTTGCCTTTTTGAATCCCAAAAAATTTGTTTCAGTGTCCACTCATCACGAAAAACAGTTTTTCTTAATTTACTCATTATTATAACTAGGTGTAAAAATACCTATGAATAGAAAGTAAGAAATATCACACCGAGAAGAAAATCAAACGACAAGAATAAATCGATTCTTAAATTCTGCTATTAATGCGAACAGGCTAATGATGTTTTCATTTAATTTAAAAAATCTCAGGGTAAACAAATCAGCAACACATCTCATAACTTATCATCAAACAATTATCAGTTTACCTTTGGTATGGATTGGATTTCCTTCCTTCAAAATAGAAGAAACATGTTTAGAACTCAATGGCTAAGCACTATACACAATGCACTATCTTTACAACAGAGTTGGGAAAGTTACTTTTTAAATGTAACGCGTTACCGTTACCGGATTTTTAGAATTAGAAAAAGATGAAGAGCAAATTGAACCTAGATTAAAATTAATCTGCATTGGTGGAAATGGGCATAAGTGTTAAAGTTGACGACTATTCAGGTTAAGAAATCTGTCACAGTCACTAAACTACATAGTTCAGTAGTCACAGTCCTACAATCGCCATGTTTTCGACATGCATTTCAGTGAAATGCGTCTCGTTACTTTTCGGTCAAACAGGCATATCTATGACCTAGTTTAC
The DNA here is from genome assembly GCF_001594065.2 of Cyphomyrmex costatus. Taxonomy (NCBI): domain Eukaryota; kingdom Metazoa; phylum Arthropoda; class Insecta; order Hymenoptera; family Formicidae; genus Cyphomyrmex; species Cyphomyrmex costatus. The sequence goes on along the minus strand of NW_017280355.1, from coordinate 106,635 downwards.
ACCCAGCCGTCCAATCCCGATTCACTTCGAAGTGAAGTGGATTTATGGAATGTTTACACCGGATTCACTCTACTCCGCTGAGAAAAGAGGATTGAAATCAGTCGAAACTAATCCGTTTACACCCAAGCAATTTCACTTCACTTCGAAGTGAATCGGGATTGGACGGCTGGATGTAAACTAGGTCTATGAGTGCGTTCAGATTCCCAGTAGGAATTTCCCACTCAAGTGCCACAGGAAATCCCAACGCTAATAATGTAAATAAGTCACTAGATGTGAACTGGCCCTAGGAATTTTTCCAAAACAAGTTATGCCATTGGGCTATTTCACTAGGATCCGAAATTTACTATAACCTTATTGACCATGACGGCCGTGACCTATCAAAGTGTATAATCAAAGAAGTAACGATACAAGTAACGACGTCAATTTCGTTACTCGTTACTAAAGAAAATATAACGTCGTTACTTTTTCGTTACTAATAAAAAAAGGTAACGGCGTTACTAAAAAAAAGTAACGAAAAAGTAATGTCGTTACAAGTAACGCGTTACTTCCCAACCCTGCTTTACAATGCAAATAACAATAAAAAAATGAGAACAAATTTCCTAACATACGAAAGGTCTAACAGCAAGTAACACGTTCAAATAAATTGCGAGTCAAAATAAAACATACACGCACAAGACAATGGTGCATTAGCGCCGCAAGATCACGGCAAATCATAAAGCGAAAAAATTATCAGCCGAGTTGGCTTGAAGAACGAAGCGGAATGATTTTATAAATTGTGGCGTCGTGATATAAATAAATTTCTTTACAGCTATTTTATTTTTCCAGAAAAATGTGCTAAATCCCTGATTTTTCCTGACTTCACTGACGCATTTTTAAATGCCCTGACATTTCCCTGACTTCACTGACTTCCCTGACTTGTAGCAACTCTGGTGTGGTCTGTCGAATGCCTGTTAGTTCCTTGAAATTCCTTTGTTTGTTTAAGGCTTTTCTGGAAAAAAATGCGCGAGCTGATGCTGGCTAGAATGGTTTCATTAATTTCCCCACAATCCAACGTGACTCGTGGATGCATTCTCAGTTGTATATGTATAAGTGCATTAACGCGGGATATGTGATTTATTGTTGTTTTTGCAACGTAATGATTAATTGTGAATTCAATGATGTCAACTAACTGTCTTCGCTATGCTCTAACCGATGGTGGTAATGGTTGCATAATATTATGCATTTATATGCTCGTTTCTTTGTTTTATAAATTACGCAAGAACAGTGCACACGTCGTTTAATTTCGGCAGTTTCTAACACGACCTATAGGCTTTACGTAACTGTAGCTAAACGTTCATTATATGATCGCGCTATATTATGTATTTTTCGCCTTGTAAAAAATGGGATGCCGGATAGGCGCACCGGACGATACAGTGAGCTAATATCAATTCCATCTTGTCCTTACATCTAATCTTCATACACAATCAATAGACGTTTCATATTGTAATGAGATTATTAGGCATCGGATTGAAAGGTGCGCAAAAATTTTATGAACTAATGGACTTACCACTGTTCGTTGCACAACACATATATGACATAATAGTAAAATGAATTGAAGGTTTAAAGGACTCTATTATTTTTAATAATAATTCACACGTTAAATAAGGCGAATAAGAGTCAAATTACAATATGAAATCTAATTTTGATAATTTATTCTAATATTATATATTGCGAAGAATATCACGTAATTTTTGGCGTTTCGTCCCGGCTTCCACTACTGGACTCATCAGTAAGGCAATGTAGTGGAAGCCTACCTTAGACGCCTGTTTAAGTTATTAGATCGAGAATCTATATATACAGATATACGCGTATCCAAGCACTTGCGAGAATCTTTGCGAATATCTATAGACCTCTGATGGCGAGTCGACGTAGTAATATTCTTCGCAATATATTTATTCAAAGTAATATATGTGTTACCCTCCCACCCCCCCCCTCCCAAATTGCGCGCCGAAAGGATTTCGGACTTGCAACGCTGGGATATTTCAGATGATTAGAGTTGCGTTGCAAGTCCGAAATCCTTTCGGCGCGCAATTTGGGAGGGGGGGGGTGGGAGGTTAACACATATATTACTTTGAATAAATATATTGCGAAGAATATTACTACGTCGACTCGCCATCAAAGGTCTATAGATATTCGCAAAGATTCTCGCAAGTGCTTGGATACGCGTGTATCTGTATATATAGATTCTCGATCTAATAACTTAAACAGGCGTCTAAGGTAGGCTTCCACTACATTGCCTTACTGATGAGTCCAGTAGTGGAAGCCGGGACGAAACGCCAAAAATTACGTGATATTCTTCGCAATATATAATATTAGAATAAATTATCAAAATTAGATTTCATATTGTAATTTGACTCTTATTCGCCTTATTTAACGTGTGAATTATTATTAATAATAGTAAAAAACATATACGTAGCTACTAAATTCGTCTGCAAATTACTTTTACGGAAAGCCGTCAAAGAAACAAAAAAAAACCCAATGAAGCAAAAATTTGTGAAGAAACTGCAGAACTGACTGTTTCCAAGGACGGTACTTGGAAAAAATGCAGATTCACATCGAAGTTGCTTCTGTAATTGAATATCGCACAGGGAAAATACTTGATATCATTATTCAAAGTTTGTACTGCGTGAATATTGGAATAGAAAGCAAGACACTACTGAATACTTACAGTGGAAAACAGAATATGAAACAAATTGCTCAGAGAATCATGAAGGAATAAGAATCGGCTGGAAAAAGTGAAAGTCGATGCTATAAAAAAAATTTTTTTGCGATCTGAGGAACTTCACGATGTTAAACATATAAACTATATCGGAAATGGCAATTCAAAAACTTATACAGAAATTGTCAATTCAGCGCATTATAAAGACACCATTATTAATAAAAAAAAAGTCACATACAAAAACAAAAAGCTGGCTTCACTTAACTGCAAGTGCAAATAACATAAAAAGCTTGGTGGCAAAAATTAACTTACCACAAAAATGATAGATAAATTGACTGTATATTACGGATTAGCAATAGTAGATATTGCAATTCAGTATAAAACATGAAGAAAGCTATTTGGGGGCGACATATTTGCATTGCAGTTAACAAACAAGATCCGCGAATGCACATATGTATGTCGCTACAGAAGACGAGGATCGCATATGTCAGGCAAAGATGCACGCGCTAAGCAACATCTTTACCTGACATATACAAGCAACAAAGGAAGCTCTATAAAGCTGATAGGACCAAATGAGCAGAATCAAATCGGACCTATTGAAATTTTTAGTACTCATTTTGTACTAATTTATACCATCAAAAATAATTTTGTAATCTGTGCTACTTTGAAAAAAAAAAAAAAAACATGGCGCTGCCAGTTTAATATTAAGCTGGCAGGACCAATTAAAAATACGAGAGATTTATAAAAAATAAATAGGATCGAATTTGTACTAATTTGTATCACCAAAAGAAATTCTATATTATGCGTCATTTCCAAGAAAACAGTGGCACTGCTAGTTTAATATTTAAGCTAGCAGGACCATAAGGGCTCAGGCAGACGAGCGATTTTGTAGTGCCACAATCGCAAACGTCGACCGTTCATACGGAGCTATTTTCTGGCGCTACAGAAAAGCATCACGAATTGTCGCGTTCACATAGCTCCGTATGAACGGGTCGACGTTTGCGATTGTGGTGCTACAAAATCGCTCGTCTGCCTGAGCCCTAAAAAAAAAAACATAAAGGCAAAAATGAACAAAACTGAATTTGTATTTATATGTACCATTGAAAATAAGTTAATATTTTACACAAAACCTATATGAATCTGTGACACTGGACTTCAAGAAAAAAATATTTTTAATGAGCATTAAATTAAGTAAAGCATTCTTGTAAGTCAAATGTCAGATTTCACATAAGTGACCTAATGATGGCTAGAAGATTAAAAATAATTATACAGTTTACATATCTAATACAAATTATATTATAAATGTTATAAAATAAAATAATTACAAGAATCATATAAAGTACGACAAAGAAAAACATGAACATTTATTCTTCTTTATAATATATTAATAACACTGGAGTTACTTCTGCATTTTCTTTAATAATTTTTTCTTTTTTTCTCCAAATTATTATATTCTACCCATGTATCTGCTCTCCAACAAATGGTTGTGTAATGGCCATTGATTATACGCTTCTTGTCATTATAGGATTTTTATATCCAACAATCCCGAGTAAGGACCCCGCACAAAACTTATGGAAAATGGTTTTCGGTCAAATTGGCTGAAATTTTACTATGTTATAGTTTTCGCCATGCTGATAAAAAGTTATCATTGCACCAAGTCCCAAAAGTCAATATTTCCCAAGATATAAAGGGTCAAAGTAGTGAAATATGGTCATTCGTAGGAGTAAGACGTATGTTATAAGTATAAGTGATACATTGATATTTATTCACGAAATAAATAAAAATCGATTTTTACATGTATATATGTACAGGGTGTCCCAGACTAACCGGAAAATATTACATGAACAGGTAGAGCGAACTGAACTGAGTCGAAAATTGCAAAACGGTAAAGGACTTTTCGACTCAGTTCAGTCCGCTCTACCTGTTCATGTAATATTTTCCGGTTAGTCTGGGATACCACAGGGTGTCATTAACCGATTAAATTACCTATCTAGAGCAGGTAGAGTAGATCGAATTAAGTCGAAAAGTCTTATACCATTTTGCAGTTTACGCAATATTTAACGAGATATTAGACCTTAAATATAACCGAATAAACGCGTTCGTCCGGCCTACTAGCGAATATCCGCTATCGTTAGCTTGGCGCGCGGGGAGTGGGAAACGCCTCGCGCCGCGCACACCACCGCAAGCCTCTAAACTCTGACGACACGCGAAATGATTTTTATTTATTTCGCGAATAAATATCAATATATCACTTATACTTATAACATACATCTTACTACTGCGGATGACCATATTTCACTACTTTGACCATTTATATCTTGGGAAATATTGACTTTTGGGACTTGGTGCAATGATAACTTTTTATCAGCATGGCGAAAACTATAACATATTAAAATTTTAGCCAATTTGACCGAAAACCATTTTCCATAAGTTTTGTGCGGGGTCCTTTGTGTATATTTTTATTGAATAATAAGATCTGCAAAATAAAAGAATGCATTTATTATTTATGAAATTATTTTGTAAGTTATGATTTTCTTTTATTAAAGGAGAAAATGCGATATATAATATTATTATTTCATAAATAATAAATGCATTCCTTTATATTGCAGATCTTATTATTTTTGAATTATTTACAACGACAATTAAGTCTCGAACCACATTAAAAAATCCTGCAAAAATCCATTCAATAAAAATATATATAAATAAATCGCGAGATTGTTAGGTATAAAAATCCTATAGTGACAAGAAGCGTACAATCAATGGGACATTACACAGCTATTTGTTGGAGAACAGGTACATGGGTAAAATAATTTGGAGAAAAAAGAAAAGTTATTAAAGAAAATGTAGAAGTAACTCTAGTGTTATTAATATATTATAAAAAAGAATGAACGTTTATGTTTTTCTTTGTCGTATTTTATATGACTTGTAATTATTTTATTTTATAACATTTATAATATAAATATTAATAAAAAGGGCCAAGGTAAATTACAAATACAAAAACAACAATACATATAAAACAGTTAAAAATTAAAAATTAAAATAATAAAGATTAACCGGACGTTTCGACTCAGTTCGAGTCATCTTCAAGCGGAAAGACAAAAAGATAATACTTAGCTTACCAAATTATTTCCTTAAATATATATACATTATGTAGAGAACCTGTAGTGAGATGTATCCTATAATAGTTTATTTATAATAGTATTGGCCAAATTTCATTAATTCATTAATTGTCGTCAAAAAATATGTAAAGAAATATGAAAACTAAAAAAAAATTTTTTTTTAATTCAATATTAAAATATGGCACCATGTAAAAGTCAAATAAAATTAATTGGTATAAGTAATAAAGTTATATAATTGTATAGAATTAAAAACTAAAAAGTAAGAAATAAAATGAAAAATTACCTGTAAACAAATATAATACAAACAGCACTCTACCACACATGGTTGAAGAAGCAATGAGATAGGAGGGGATATTTAATGTATTGTATATATAAAGTAAGGACATGGAAAGGAAGAGAGATTATGGGGAAAGAAGAAAAATTGTAAGAAAGAAAGGTAGGAGTCATGTAAGGCTTCTGTATCTTTTTGTCTGTTAAGATCACACTTCTATTTTTCAATGTACCATTTCAGATATTAAACGCTTGTTGTAAGAAGGTTCGCTATTCAAAATCGCAACATTACTCCAATCAAAATTGTGATTATGACTGATACGGTGGTCAGTAATAACAGAGAGGGGGCCAGTTCTTTTATTAATATCAGACATATGTTCATGTATTCTAGTCCCCAATTTCCTCTTAGTTTGACCAACATAACTAGCATTACAATCCTCACACTGTATTTTGTAGACCATATCTTGATGTGATAATAAATCAAGTTCATCTTTACCTCCTTTTATGTATCTTTTTAGTATGTTCGGGTTTGTGTAAGCAATTTTACAATTAAACTTGAGAGCTTCAAACTTTCTGAAATTAATCTAACATATGGTACGTAAAGTAATTATTGCTATTATCTTTCTTATTGACTAAATCTTTATTGCTATTGTGAAAATAAAAGTTCAATCTATTATGTATGGTCGAGGAGAAGATAAAACTAAAGAGATAGCAATTATTTAAAAAAATATTTATCATATTAATCACACACACAACACAGATTAGCCTGCTGAAATCTCGGATGAGACAAGGAAATAATTCTATCAAATGTTCCAATAACCATACCTCTCTTGTGATATATAGAATGGTGAGAGTAAAAATTGAGAAAACAACCAGAAAACGTTGGTTTATGATAATTTTAAAATGAGTTATTGATCGTCAATATGTAATAATAGTAGTATCAAGAAAATTGATCTTGTTAAATTCTCCAACTTCCATAGTAAACTACAACTTATGCTATATAATGAATTAAAAGTATTTAAAATATCATTTAAAGTGTCAAAACGTGTCGCAATCAAAATGTCATCTACGTATCGGAAATAAAAAGTTAGTTTTAAAGAAAAGCTTTCAATGGTTTGAGACTCCAAAGTCTTGCATAACAATTTCGGCAACTATAGGGGATAAAGGCGACCCCATAAGTATGCCAAAAATCTGTTTATAAATTTTCTTATTAAATGTAAAGAAAGTAGAATCAAGAACCAATCTTAATGCAATAAGAAATTCATCTAACGTTAATTTGGTATTGTGAGACATATGATTCCATCTTTTTTGTATGCTGTCTTCCACCAAGTCAATAGGCACACATTAGTGAATAAAGATACAGAGAATATAGTCGGAATCAATAATCATACCATTTAATTTATTAATAAGGTCGAAACTGTTTTTTACCTGGTTGGTTATCTCAGGGATACTACTATGGATGTAATAATCTCCCCCATAATCTCTCTCCCTTTCCATGTCCTCCTTCTTACTTTATTCTACATTAAATACCCCGTCCTATCTCATTACTTCCTCAACCACGTTATGATAGAGTACTGTTGTTTGTATTATATTTGTTTATAGGTAATTTTCCATTTTATTTCTTACTTTTTAGTTTTTAATTCTATACACTTATATAACTTTATTACTTATATCGATTAATTTTATTTTACTTCGACTTTTACATGATGTCACATTTTAATACGAAATTAAAAAAAAATTTTTTTTTAGTTTTCATATTTCTTTACATATTTTTTGACGACAATGCTTAATGAAATTTGGCCAGTACTAAATAAACTAGGATACATCTCACTACAGGTTCTCTACATAATGTACATATATTTTTAAGAAAATAATTTGGTAAGCTAATTGTAAGTATTATCTTTTTATCTTTCTGCTTGAAGATGACTTGAACTGAGTCGAAATGTCCGGTTAACCTTTATTATCTTAATTTTTAATTTTAAATGTTTTATATGTATTATTGTTTTTGTATTTGTAATTTACCTTAGCTCATTGCCCTTTTTATTAATATCTATTTTTATCTTAAGAGCCACTTATTTACTTTGTTATTTATAATATAATTTGTCAGATATGTAAACTGTATAATTATTTTTAATCTCCTAGTCACCATTAGGTTGTGAAACCCGACATTTGACTTACAAAAATGCTTAACTTAATTTAATGCTCATTAAAAATATTTTTTCTTGAAGTCGAGTGCAGCAGAGTTACATAAGTTTTGTGTAAAATACCAACTTATTTTCAATGGTACAAATTAGTACAAATTCAGATTTGTTCATTTTTGCCTTTGTGTTCTTTTTTATGATCCTGCTAGCTTAAATATTAAACTAGCAGCGGCACTGTTTTCTTGGAAATGGTATAGAATTTTTTTTTGGTGTAGTACAAATTAGTAAAAATTCGATCATATTTATTTCGTTTTTCTTTTAGATTGGTCCTGCTTAATAACCCATTAACGCCTGAATAACATAAAACTTTACGTTGACTTTGACCTCACAAATTTTAATGAAATCACTATCAGTTTTATTCGGAACCAGTTTTTTTATATGTTTTCAGGTGTTCTCTACAAGATACAACCATAAAAAAAGCAAAAAATATCAATTTGTATTGTTTGACTAATTTTCATTAAAAAGCGCGTATTTCACACGTTTTTTTTTTTTACAAAAAGGCCGATTTTAGGCACACATATGGATTCTTCTTACTAAAAATGGCTCTAAAAGTGTTAGTGTTTGTACTTGGAAAATATGAAGGCAGTTTTTTTTAATTTTTTTTTTGCAAAAATGGCAGACCTTGGAAGGTAAAAAAAATTACAATTTATCTTTTTTGCACACGGTATCAGAGTTGATTAGTTTATTTTACTCTTATAATATACATTATGGGGGTTTTGAGGGCGCTGATTACGATTTTGATGTCAGAATTCACAAATTCAAAATGGCGGATCCAATATGGCAGTCAAAATATCGAAAGAATTCAATTTTTAGGACAAAACAGTTAATAGGGGGTTTTTGATGGCGCTGATTACGATTCTGATGTCGGAATTCCAAAATTCAAAATAGCGGATCTTATATAGCAGTTACGAATGTGGGGAAACTGATATTTTTCAGCAGAAAATTGGCAATAAAGGGTTTTTCTAGTCTCTCATTATGAATTGGCTGTTGATGATTTTACAATTTCAAAGTTTTGAATCCAATTCAAATTGCACATTGTGGATAAATTGTAACAAAGGGGAAGTTTCATCAAATTCAGCAAAAATCTTATTTTTTGAGTGTAACTTTTTTTATCTATTCAATCGATTATTAGATACTTTGTATCGTCTTTTGCCATTATAAATGTTGCCCGATTCTCACCGCGAAATTTCGTTCTGAAAATTGAATTTTTTCAAAATGTCGACAGCCATTTTAAATGTTGGAATTCCGACATCAGAATCGTAATCAGCGCCATCAAAAACCCCCTATTAAGAGTTTTGTCCTAAAAATTGAATTCTTTCAATATTTTGACCGCCATTTTGAATTTTTGTATTCTGACATCAAAATCGTAATCAGCGCCCTCAAAACCCCCATAATGTATATTATAAGAGTAAAATAAACTAATCAACTCTGATACTGTGTGCAAAAAAGATAAATTGTAATTTTTTTATCTTCCAAGGTCTGCCATTTTTACAAAAAAAACTGCCTTCATATTTTCCAAGTACAAACACTAATAACACTTTTAGAGCCATTTTTAGTAAGAAGAATCCATATGTGTACCTAAAATCGGCCTTTTTGTAGAAAAAATACGTGTGAAATACGCGCTTTTTAATGAAAATTAGTCAAAAAACAATACAAATTGATATTTTTTGATTTTTTTTATGGTTGTATCTTGTAGAGAACACCTGAAAACATATAAAAAAACTGGTTCCGAATAAAACTGATAGTAATTTCATTAAAATTTGTGAGGTCAAAGTCAACGTAAAATTTTATGTTATTCAGGCGTTAATGGGTTGCAGCGCTACGTTTTTTTTTTTTTAAACGCACAGAGTACAAAATTATTTTTGATGGTACAAATTAGTACAAAATGAGTACTAAAAATTTCAATAGGTCCGATTTGATTCTGCTCCTTTAGTCGTGCCAGCTTTATAGAGCTAACAAAAGGAAGGATACGTCGTCAACATCAAAGCGATCTTTTAGAAGCACCCACTTCAGTAGGTTTACTTTATGGCTCTAGAGTAGATAATTCAACGTAAGTATAAAAAAAACTTATGTTTTTGTAGTTTAAACTAAATATAAAACTTTAAACGCGTTTTTCTCAAAACATAGTTTTCGAAACGCGTTACCACTGTATCTTGAAAACGGCTTAATCAATCGATTTAAAATTTTACATACTTTTTTCTACATACTTAAAATTAGTTCTTGATGTAAAATTTTTTCCTACAATGTTTAAATTTTTTTCGTCGTTAAAAGCGAGCAAAATTTTTTGTGAAAAATCATTATATCAATTTTGACCAGCTGCTATTTTATTCAAACACAATATTTTGAAAAACAGGTATGTCAAGTACGAAATCTATCAAGTCCTGTGCGAGCAGCAATAGTCACAGTAAACCTTGTTTTGAATAACATGACGTACGAAAATTTTAATAACAACTCTATTTTGTATTATTTTTTAAATAAAATTTTAATGGTAAATAGCTAAAAGTATCATCTTTACAATGGAACAAACCCGACTTTTCTATCTCTATTCATTTTTCCACAAAAAAATTCGTAAAATTATAGAATAGTCTTCATTTCAATGCATGTAGGTGTAGGTATATATGCACCCTTAAGAGAATTGTGAGCAGTTTATAAAATTCCTGGTTTTTTTTTATATTTTTCTATAACTTTTCCAAATTTTCCCTGACCAACAATTTACACCTTCGTGAACCCCCTGGCACCCGACTTTAAAAAATTAAAATTTTTTAAACAAAATGATAATATTTCGTTTATAGTTGTTTTTTGTAGTAATAATAATTTCGTTTGTAATTACTTATATTAAAAAATTTAAATTTATAAGAAAATATATAAGAACTAATTTTACCAGAATATATATACATATTTAAATATTGATGGCATAACATCCTTCTCTTATATCTTGACGCATTGTCTAGAATATAACGAAATTATTGGCCAAAACTTCTTTAACGTTGCTGTGTTACATTATACGAAGGTATTTGATATATTTAATATTGCAGTCTCCAACAATTTATTGATATATATCATACAATTTAATTTTAATTAATTTTATAATATTATCTTAGCCTTTGATAATGTTTCTACACTATCAAATTGAGCATTTCTCTCTTGTTGAATTAGATTGAGCAACTTGCAATGCTAATAATCAACATCATTAACATCTCATGATGCAACCAGAATTTGTGCAACATATAACATTATCATTTATAAGATTTGCGTATTGTTTTAAATAAATTTATATATATATAAATATAATATATATTTTTTAACTTTGAAGATGACCTAAGCGAGGTCGAAACGTCGTTTTGTTTGTTTATCAAATTCTTCAAATAAAATTCTCTATAATAATATTCTCTAATAATATGTAGTTATTTATTACATTCTTTGTTGTTAAGTGGATATTATACGTTTCTGGCTCATAGCCTTTATACTGTATTTAATTTTAAAAAAATATAAAGGTTTAAAAAAATGACTGTCACCCGACACATTAACAAAAAAAAAATTATTAATATATTTTGATTCAGAATCGTAGTTTTTTTTAATGATTTTCCTTTCGTTTGTAGTTGAGCCGTTCAAAAATTATGAAAAATCAGAAATTTAAGATATCTTGAAAATAACAGATTTGAGATATCTTTAAAATTAAAAAAATTCACTTTTTACAATTGTTTAAATAATTATATCTCGCGAACGGTGCAACTACAAACGGAAGTAAAATCACTACTAACAACTGTAAACGATTCTAAAGGATATGCCGCAAATATCTTGAAAATTGGCAAAGTTACATTATTTGTTTATTGCTAATTTTTCATAACTTTTGAACGGCTCAACTATAAACGAAAGGAAACTCATTACAAACAACTATAAACGATTCTGAATTGAGCCCTGTAAACGGATTTAAGATATCTTGAAAATTAACAATATTTACTTGTAGTGCATTTGTTTAAATAATTATATCTCGCGAACGGTGCAACTTCAAACGAGAGCAAAATCACTACAAATAACTACAAATGATACTAAAGGATATATCGCAAACAGATTTCGAATATCTTGAAAATTGACAAAGTTACGTTTTTTGTTTATTATTAATTTATCATAACTTTTGAACGTGCAACTACAAACGAAAGGAAAATCATTACAAACAACTACAAACGATTTTGAATCGAAATATATTAATAATTTTTGTTTTTTGTTAATGTCGGGTGACAGTCATTTTTTTAAACCTTTATATTTTTTAACATAAGTAATTACAAACGAAATTATTGTTACTACGAACAACTATAAATAAAATACTTATTTTGTGTAAAAAAATTTTAATTTTTTTAAAGTCGGGTGCCAGGTTTACAAAAATCCAATTTACATTTCTATGATTTTTCCTGGTTTCCAGATCTATGACAGTATATCGAGTGTACTCACTGTTAAAAATTCTTGAGCCGAGATTCGAACATTATAATCAAAGGTACACTCGTCCTCCTCGACAAATTGATTCGGATTAGTTGTCCATTGTTGAATCTGATCGACCGTTATTTGCATAAATACTATTAGATAATACATGATTTCTGGTAGCATATTATCCAACAGATTCATGAACCTCTTACGATCCACAATAGTTTGAACGAACTCAAAAATTGCAATAATCAAACTGTTGGAATTAAGCACTTCGCCTAGAAAATATACACACATATACTTATAAGGAAAAATTAATTATTAATTACAAGAATATAAATTTATCACAATAATATATATACCATCAGAATCGACTTCTTTATCATTGATATTTTTATCAGCATTAACTGTTATTTCTTGATAAGTCTTTGCACTTTGACATAAAGTTTCCCATATGGGTGGCAGCATTTGAGGTAAAAGCTCCGATACATATTTAGGTAATTTCATAACAAGACAGTTTATAGCTTTAATAATATCTGTTTTGAACCCACAATCACTAGTTTGACCATTAGGCACTCTGAGGCACTCAACAAACTTTTCACAGAACATAGGAATGATAGGTTGCAGATACTGCTCTATAAATTCCTTCTCATATGCTCCCGTGTGAGCAACCAAAGTTGTAATCGTTATGAAGATTTCAATTGCATGTCCACGTGTTCTAATCGAATACTGCTGCAAGAAATGCGAAATTAGAAATACGGTAAAAAAGTGTATTTTAAAAAAATATGATCAAATTTCCAAAATGCATTTTGTCCAAAATTTTATTTTTTGAATTAGAAATGGCATAGTGTTCAGTGTTGAAAGACTCAGTATTTTAAACTACTCAATTTATATATTGAAAAAAGTCTAGACATTTGAAGTGCATGATATCCTTTAACTAGAGACAAACAAAATGCATTTGTTATTAAATATTATTAGAAATAGTTTAGCAATTTTAATACTTTACATTACTGATTAGCAGATTATTGTCTGTAGAGCGCATAGTTTCCTTATGTCTTTCTTTCTCGATTTATGAAAATTATAAATTTTGGACAAAATGTATTTCGGAAATCTGTCCCTATGTAGAAAAAACATCTCAATCTTCTATTAAAATTACATTTTCACTTTGAAATATCCTGTACATCTCTTGAAGAATAACAGGTCCTACATTAGGCAACTGAGCGTCTGTCAAATCCCGACTAAATTCTGTTAATACTCTCATCGCTCCATGAACAGCATATTCGCTCTCTTCTCTCAAACAGCTAACAAGTACATCAAACAATCCAGGCCAATTTTCAGGCCAATCCCAATATGCTATACCAGATATTGCATAAGCTACTGCAGTTCGTACCTAAGACAAAGTCCTATCTGACATTTTGCACAAGTCAAACGTAAAATAAAATATTCTACCACTATGTAAAAATACAAACAGGATTGTACAGAGTTAAAAAAAGTGTCACAAGTTTATATCTCGGAAACAAAGCATCTTAAAGAAAAATGTTTCATACAAAAGTTATATGGTTTGGAGTAGACATGTCAATATCGAGCAAAAATATTGACTATATATATATATGAATATATTCAGACATTTTAAAACAGCTTCCCAAGATCAAACCAATGGCACCATATCTTAGGTCCTCTATATCAATGACAAATTCGGCACATATGTACTGATTCTGCTCTGATAATGTCCTGGCATAGTGCAAGTACAGAATTATTTTGGTGCTATGCCAAACTGTATTATCAGAAACATCAGTGCAATATTTCTTGAACTCTTAGTTCATTCAATTGATCTGAGTTAATATAAATTCAGCATTACACAGGGTTAGTTTTTATTTGCTGAATACGACAATGTGGATGCACTTATATAACATGCATAAGCCGAATGTGTGGCATTAAAAAAATTTGCAATCAGTGCACATTAGTGTAGTCTATCAAACAAACGTTATATACTTTTGTACAAAATAATTTTTTAAATGCTCTATTTTTGATAAATAAATTTATAATATTTTAACTGACACCCTATATAAAACATTATTTCTAGTTAAAATAATTCTTAGAACAAATTACCTTACTAATAGATTCTCGAAGTCCTAAGGGAAGTAACTCTTTAATCCTTTCTTTGACAGCATTATCAAGCTCTGGTGGACGGAATTTCTCAGCCAACAAGCACCAGTGTGTCTCAACATACTGTTTCAACAAGATAGAAGCTAACTGCCTGATGGGCAAATGACTGTTGGGATCAATCACAAATTCTGTCAAATGTATACCGAACTCCTCAGTCACCTCCAAAGCTTGAATCTTTTGCTCTGCTGCCTTGCGAGTTTCATGATGTGGTGACAAAATCCCAGTTAACGTTTCATATAGAGCTTCTTTCAATGAACCTTGTATATCGCTAGCAGTCATTGTGCAAAACAAATACTGGCTTACAAACTAGCATCTGCAAGACAAGCAACACCCTTGGAAATGAGATGTTCAATTGTCCGTACTTTACTTATTTTTGAAAAATTTATTTAAAATACAGAGTAACCACTATTCTGCTATCAATTGTGTTGCTTCCATGCCTGCTTTTCACATGACAACATCCGATATTTCAAAACATCCATATATGATACGAGAAAAATTACATTATCTGTATAAACAAGCGAAAAACAGAATGAGTCAAATTAAAGATGAAGATAAAATGGACGTTATGTTACTCAATATTAGTTGCTTTCCATTTATACACAAGTGAAACTGAGTCTGAAGTGAGTTTAGTGTGAAGTATTCAAATTAATAGTTGCTTTCCATTTACACCGATTCTAAAATAATTCTCACTTGTATTCGCATTCTCTTGAATGCGTGTTCTTTTTGCATTCTGAGAAATGAGATTTAACTGAGTTTTTACCTATAAACTGCACAAGATCGAGACCATGTGCTTTACTGAGGCTTATATTTATAGTCGTGTTTCTGCTAAGAAACTCAACTGAAACTAATTTTGAGTAGTGGAACAGTTCAAAGACGAATCTTCAGAGTTGATTTACTTCATATTTTTAATCATAACTCAAATGAGGAACTCAAATGAAATTTGTCTCGAGATATAATTAAAATACTCTTTTTCACGATTCAATAGTCAAGTTTTTAAACAAAATTTTGTAATATGTATTAATAATACGTATTAATAACCTTCAAAAAAGTAGTGAAAAGTTATAGTGAAATTCTTCTTTTTTATGTAAATATATTAGCTTGTTCCATTTTTATATGTATGTGTCATATTGATGTGTCAGTGACTTGAATTCGGAAAGGTTACTTTCAACAGGTGAAAAACATAAGTTTAATCGATATTTTCGACATCGATTCCATTGTATCTCGTCTGATACGCTCTTGAGATAAAATTGGAGAAATGACTAAATACGGGTCTGAGTTTCGTAGACTCACTTTAAAAATGAGGTTATGAACCTGTGTTATTTGTTAATTTTACCAAAGCAAGTAGTAACATTATTAATCTGAGTATTTTATACTCAGTTCACTTCAGACTCAGTTTCATTTGTGTATAAATGGAAAGCAACTAATGACGTCACTACTTGCTTACTTTGGTAAAATTAGCAAATAACACAGGTTTATAACCTTAATTTTAAAGTAAGTCTACAAGGCTCAGTAAGCACAAAATCTCGATTTTGTGCAGCTTCTAGGTAAAAACCTCAGTTAAATCTCATTTGTCAGAATGCAAAAGAAACGCACATTCAATTGTGAGTTAACGTCACAAGTGAGAATTATTTGAGAATCGATGTAAATGGAAAGTAACTATTGTTTTGTGATACACGCGTCACTACATTCACGATGACGTGAGAAATGAATAAAAAATTGCAAATTTTATAGCGACTCTATCTTATTGTCTCGTGTTACATTGCTGTTGATTCAATTATCCAAAATTTCTTATTACGCTAAGATGTAACCGTTTATATTTTAGATCAATACGACCATAGACTTATAAGATAGACAGAGCGCTCATACGAGAGAAGCTGAATAGCATAGACTAGAGAACCTCTAGTAGAGAGAATCGCCAACTTGGTCACGTGACCAATTACGTGATTGGCTGGAGGAAATGAGCAGATTTGGGCATCTCGACACCCCAGATAGCCAAGCAAGATTTAGCATATGGGACAAATTGATGCACTGCGTGTATTGTTTTCAACTTGTGGACAATTTGCTGTCATTGAAATCTAATTGAAACTGAGTTAGCATCAGGAGGGCAAATAGACTTCATGAGTTTATGAAATTGTAAGAGTATATATTGAGAAATAATAAACTCGTCACGTCGACAGCAAACTGACAGCACACCTTGAACGTAGTGAGCATTCATGATGACAACTTGCCAACAGATTGCTGAATTCTAAGGAAAACTTTACATAACGTCAGGACAACAGACAGTTTGTGGAAACACCTTGGCTTTAGTTTGGTGAAATTCAATGCGAAATAAGTGACAGCAAATTGGCAACATATTGTCCTCATTTGGCTATCTGGGTTTTCTTCCAGATTTAAAATTCTGATTGGATGATCTAGAAGAATACACCAATAACAGCGAGCGCTCTCGTAGCGCTCTTTTCTGCTGAATGCGCCCATTGTCCTCATTTGGCTATCTGGGACCAATGCATTACGTCAGGGCGAGTTCACACCTTGACGGAAAAGCGGAAAGCGGAAGAGCAGTTAACCGATCAGAACTCGCGTTGGTAGTAAATAGTACAAAACTAACAGAAAGTTGACTACTTGATTGGCTACTGCTTTTCCGCATTCTGCTTTTCCGTCAAGGTGTGAACCCGCCCTAAGGGTGCAAACCCATGCAGCGGAATAACGTAACGCGGAACGAGAGTAGAACCAATCACGAGATTCTCTAGAAACACGGAATGCTCGTTATTGGTTCTGCTCTCGTTCCGCGTTACGCTATTCCGCTACATGGGTTTGCACTCTTAGTATAGGGACTCTATAATGAACATCACGCGTGCCCCCGGGGGATAAATGGCAAAAATCTGAAACACGAAATCACATTTCGATGGTAAAATAGGAAAAAGAAAGAGATGGAATATGACATATATTGCATTATTTTATTATTAGTAAAGTTCGATGGAATCAATTGGAATGCAATCTGTTGTAAAGTGCAGGCTACATATTTTACTATGTTCTTTTATTTTTGTTACATATGTTCTTCGCTATGACCAGCAGCAAGAAGTGCCTCGATCCATTATTTTTTAAGTACAGAATTCGATGGAATTCGCTATACAATACCAGTCACATTAATAGATTAACATTGATTTTACAGTCTAACATTGACATGTAATTTAATATCTCATAATGTTTAACAATTTTACTTTCAAATACAAATAAAGTAAATAACTTACCTAAAAAATTGTAACCGATTCTAATTTTCTTAAACAATAACAAGAAAGAAGGAAGCACAAAGCAAAGCCTATCACGGTCAAAGCTAGATCAAGATGCTTATTGGGTGTTTACGACAAATAGTTGGATTTCCAATCCGATCAAACAGTGGTACTCAGTTGGTGCATTTCAAAAAAACTCCCTAGCTTAATCGGATTTTGGTGTCTGTCTGAGGGTGCCGTCCCATTAAGCACGGATCGGAATGACGGATCGGGTATCTCACTAGAATTGAGCATTCCATTCCAGTTCCGTTCCGTGACAGTTTTCTCTACCCGTCCCATTCAGCAAAAACGGAAAGGAATCTAGTTACAAAATATATTTTACCGTTCCGATTCAATATTTTAGAGAACTCACAACAATATTATCAGCAAGATAATTGCACAAATTATATGTATATTATTGCTTCAACTGCTCAAAATAACGAAATATCGATGAATCAAGCATATTGATCAACGATCGACGCAACATTCTGTTCCGTTTTTGCTAAATGGGACGGGTAGAGAAAACTGTCACGAAACGGAACTGGAACGGAATGCTCAATTCTAGTGAGATACCCGATCCGTCATTCCGATCCGTGCTTAATGGGACGGCACCCTCAAGGAGGTAATCGGATTGAGTTGAACGGATCGTGAGAGAGGAACAATTTTGCGAATTTGCGTATGAACTTAATAAAAGCAGAGTGCATAAAGACAAAGAGATACATACGTTAACTATTGTTGTAATAATTATTGTGTATTTTATTCTAAAATGTATATCAATAATGGAATTATGTA
>NW_017280355.1:78129-86157 GCF_001594065.2 Cyphomyrmex costatus | reverse complement strand
AGTCGGAATAAATAAATTAATCCTAATTTTATGAAATAAACTTTTTCAAAATTGCCGTTATGTATATAAGAATACAGTGCAATCCCTTACAGAAATTTCATGATAATCAGTGCAAACTAATACCTATTTCATACCTATGCAAACTAATGTTTTCAGTCGCATTAGGCGCATTAGGCTTTTTGCCACATAAATAACATATCTTGACCATTTTTGCCTGTGTACAACAGTACACATCTAATAAGCATAACGAGCATAACCTGTTCGCGTCATCTCACTGATCGCACTCTATTTTCCTATTGGCGGATGCAATCAATCCAACGCATGCGCACAACACTCAAAGTACTCTTAGAAAGAGAGGGAAATATATATTCCCGCACCGTGGTTCTGGGACCGCTTCCTCTCACTCCCTCTTATAGGCACTAGCCATATAGTAGTATTATATATATGACTTCCACCATGGTATGTAGTCAAAAGTTATATGCGATAGACGCATGGACATAGAATATATTTCTATGTCCATGGATAGACGGCACCCTATACTGTCGTTGCGCAGGTTTTATACCATGTAAAATATCAGCGCAACGACATCCCTAGCTATTAAAGTTGTCGTTAAAGAGTTACAGAATAGGCCTACAGGTTTCGTAACAATCGTAACCTCAAAAGTGGTCTACTTCTACTATTAAGTATTAATATCTCAGTTCGCAGGGCATAGCAACACTTTTCTGCCAGATTCTTTCGATTTATACAAAAACGCATCAAATAAGTCTAAATTTATTGATTTTTGCGATTGGGGAGCTCAACTGAATAATTACCTTAAAATTTGAGGTGAGGAAGCGGTACTAAATAATTACATTGTGTTTTTTGCAAAATGTAACAATAACATGTACTTTTATTTTTCAGTTATTATGGCTACCCCAATGATAATGGTATCCAATATTCTTGGAATTGACAGGATAAACATGGATGGTAAAACAATCTTGATCAAAGAGCAACATAATACCAACGCAAATTTCTTAGTGAATGCCATTTTATCACATGCATTAAAAAGGATGGACGTCGCTGTTTGCCTCATTCTTTGTCATAATACCTTTGGTCATTATCACAACATTGGCATGAAACTTGGCTACAATCTTCTTAATTTAAAAAAAAAGGGCCGAGTCACTGTTGTCGAACCAATGAAAATTATAGCCAGCAGTATCATTGATACATGTAAAAGTTTTACAAATAAGAAAGAAACGATTATTCCAGATATTACTTCTACAGAACATGTAGATATTGCATATCGAATTTTTGCACATGTTAAAGAGAAGTATGATGAAGCAGCAAGATTTACTGAATCCGTTGTCCTTATAATTGATGATATAAATCATTTTCTTGATCTTGGGCTTAGTGTACGTGATACTATATATTTTATAAGATATTTAAGATCATTTATATCATTGTATCCCTTGTCACAGCTTTGTATTCTTGCACATACATATCAAGAGCATCTACAGACTTTGAATACAGATGTGATTGCTAATGTCTTAAAACATATGGCACATGTATGTGTTATAGCACAACCATTTAAGACAGGACATTTCAGTGATACATCTGGTAAACTAATTGTTTACTGGAAGACAGATTCTGTTAGATCTAAATATCACTTAGTAGAGAAAACAACACATTTGTTTAAATTGTTAGATTGGCAAGTAAAGATTTGTGCACCTGGTACAATGTCTATCCTGTCATAAATCATGACTTTTCATTGCTATAATGTTCGAGTTTTTAATAATCGGTTTTTATGTACATCTGATACTTATGGTTAACGTATATATGTACAGAGATAGACAAAACAAATTAGAATTAGACAATTAATACTTTTTGTAATTTAATTTGTAACATGCATCTTGTTCTCTATTTCTCACAAAAAATATTCTTTTAGAAGTAATGCAAGTCAGATATTTATCCTATTTTAAAAAAAATTATATTAACTGGAATGAAAAATTGTATAATTTATATGTATATATAATACAATTTTCCATTCCATTTATATAATATAATAAATTTTTTTTTAATCTTTAGAATTACACATATTTTTGTATGAAATACAAAATATCTTGTAAACTATTAATAATAATTTTTTAAATTTAATATTTTGGTATACAAAAAAGTTATTAAAGGAAATAAAAAATGTTATACATATAATTTTATATAAAAAATGAAGATATTTTCTTTGCCCTTAGAGTGTCTACTACTTAAAAAACTTCAGCAAATTATAAAAATTGTAAAAATTTTCCTCTTTATCTTTAAGGCATGCTTGAGCAATAGCCAAACTTGATCGAAATCGATAGTATAGATCTTTAAATCCAAATTATAATAGTGATACCTTTTATTTATTTTTTATACATCATTTTGTCTCACTCAAACACATTCATCTGTCCTTATCTAATATATTGCAATACCATTTGTTACAAGATCCGACATCTCTCTACCGCTGTAGATCTGTTGCTCTACTTACCATTCAGGGCTATTTCATTCGTTTCAAAACGTAACTTCGGTAACTGAAACTTATAGTTGACGTAACGTAAACTGTAGCTTTTTAATAACCAAAATTACATTTTGGAACACAACCCTGTACCAATATCTCGCGGTGTATATATGCATGAAAGCATTTGTTTCTGTTGAAAGTTATTAGACTATGTTATTAGACTATGCTAAGAATTGACTATATGTAACAAGTCTATATGTTTTATATCTATACAATAAATGACATTAAATATTTATATTATATAAATCAAATCAATTATATTTAAATATCAGGAGACCAGGGAATGGAAAGTTATTTTTTAAAAGTAACAAGTTACAGTTACTTGTTACCGAATAAAAAAGTAACAAGTTACCGTTACTAGTTATCACTTTTTAAAAGTAACTCGATACAGTTATCGTTACTCAAAAGGTAACTTTTCGTTACTTTTTAAAAATCGATCTGAAAATGTACTTTTGCAGCATTTTTTGTTTAAACGTTAATAAAAGTAATGTATATATAGCATGTATAACATTGACACCATGTATAGTTTTATTTTTTAGTTTTTTTTTAAATACAATTTTGTAATTCTAAAATCTGTAGCAAACTGAAATATATTACATATGTTCGATGTATCATATAGAAGATACAAGTGCAAAATAATTCCTGAAATAATGGTACTGTATACATATATTTCTCAGTTGTCAAGAATTACTTCAGGATCGCTACAGCAATTGACAGCTAAAATATTTCAGGAATTTTTTATACTTTGTAGAAAACTAGAAGATTATATAGGATTGTATAGGACTATCTGAATCACAATATAAGTTAGAAATTAAAAGGAAAATTAAGAAATACACATAATCTCTTTATTATAATACAGCTACATTTTGACTCAATCTATACTTTTATAGCTATAAATCAAATATTTAGATAGAAAGAAAATTATAACGCTAAAAAAAAAAGTATATGAGAAAAAGGTGTCGAAAGAGATACTGAAGCGTATCCTTTACAGGAGAATGCTTCTGTAGTAAAAAAAACTATTATTTTGACAATTGTGTAATATAAGGGACTAATAAGAGTCAAATTAATAATTTGTCTAACTTCAAATAAAGCGAGGTAAGCTACATTTTAATTAAAAATTCTACTTTAATATGTCGACAAATTTACAATATATAACACACGCGCATTACATGTTTTAACTGTATGATTCAGCCCTTATCGAATGCTCTAATCAAGAAGACTAGAACCAGGAGAGTAAACTAGCGTGGTGGGGGTAGGTCAAAAAACATCCGCGGTTATTCACACAATGCGTAGTGGCATTGCACATTGTATGATTGTGTGAAAGTTTGCGCATCGGTTATAACCAAGTTCCTTGTTTTTAACCTTTTCGATTTTCTTTTTCTTGAGGATTGAAAAAATTTCGAACACAGCACATTCGCTCGGTCATCGTAAGTCACATGGGATAAATTTTTGGCACGTTTTATCTTTTTTAATTCAATCAAACAGAAACAAGGTTTGTTTGACATGCGCAGTCACGAATTGAAAACGACTATCAGAGCGACAGAGACACTGATATGTATAATAGCGGATGGGCTGCAATTCGTGTGCCGACTGCCGACTTGAGAGCCGCCATGTTGACTCGACTGTGTCATTTTCGGGAATTGTCGGTATCTGTCGGGTGCATTCGTAATGTTTACATATGTCGCGTTATATGTCATATGTTACGGACGCGTTTCGGTTCGGGTGCTCTTCAGTGTATATTTTTGAAAGTGGTGCCGACTTTGACTGTGCATTGTATCATACAGATGCGTGTCCGCGGTTGAGCTCGTCTCGATTGTTCGTCATTTTGCACCTTTTGACGACCTGGGCTCTCATGACGCGCGTTATTGCGGCGTGACGATATCACCCACTTTGGTTTCACACCTATCTTTTGAAGCATATAATTTCCTTTTGGCACGACTGGCCACGTTTATCCGGATTTACCGGAACCTGGGCCATCCAAATTTAGAAGAAGTTATAGATTTGGTGATCGTTTTTGTAAATGCAATATGAAGTGCTATTTCTGTGGGAAAAAGGCAGAGAAGACTGCATCGGTGCAAAGAACTCTTCATCGGTAAGGGAAATTTACTAATAAATTACGTTATTGAGGTTATGCGATAAGTTTAACCAATATTTATTCTTGCTATATTTCCTTGCTATATTTCCTTTGCTTTTTCTTCTTCTATATTTATTCTTTCTATTTATGTTTATACTGATTTCAAAGCTCCCGCGGAACCGCTATCCTTCATTCCCCACTCTCCCCACTTCTCAAATGACACACCTGAGTCAACATGGCGGCCCTTCTATTCAACACAAAAATTTAGCATTGCTGGTATAGGGCGTTCGCTATCCATATATACATATCAGTGTACAGAGAGGACTAATGAAGCGCAAGAGTGGGGGAAGTTATCCGCCGTCACTTTTTGGCCTACCCCCTCTATCGATATTTGACCGAGTTTACTCTCTTGTAGCCCTATTCTGTAACTCTTAACGACAACGTCGTTATCGTTACAGTGTCGTTGCGCAGATATTTCATACGATAAAAAAGCTGCGCAACGACACTGTAACGATATCGACACTGTCGTTAAGAGTTACAGAATAGGGCCTCTGGTTCTAGTCTTCTTGATTGACGGAACGGAACGAACGAAATAACCTCAATGAGCTTATGGGCTATGGCAGAGAACGAGACGTAACCCAGAGAACAACGCACGTCTGAAAGACATCCAAAAGACGTCTTCAAAAAGACGTCTTGAGGACTTTTCCAAAAGACGTTCTTAAGACGTCTTTCGGACTTTATCCAAAATAAGTCTGTTGCAGGTAGTCAGAAAGACGTCTTGAGGACTTTTTCAAAAGACGTTTTTAAGACGTCTTTCGGACTTCGGACTTTATCCAAAATAAAGCGGGGAGCACAGACTTTTGCATAACGCATAAAGCATGTGCATAAGGAATTTCATTGGTCCATTTTCTTATGCATGAGTCAATGGACCAATCAAATTCTTTATGTATATGGTTTATGCGTTATGCAAAAGTCTGTGCTCCCCGCTTAAGTCTGTTACAGGTAGTTGGAAAGACGTCTTGAGGACATCTGAAAAAGACGTTTTGAGGACTCTTCCAAAAGACATCGGCTGCGTTCAGCAGACTCAACAGTTTTGCAACCGTTTTATGATTCGTCTCGCTGATTGGATTATAATTTTAGATCTAAAGGAATAGTCCTATCTCAGCAAAGAATCATAAAACAGTTGTAAAACTGTTGAGTCTGCTGAACGCGACCATCGTTAAGACAACTTAAAGTTGATTTCTATGATCGCGACTTAAAGTCGATTTTTATGGTTGATATTTATAATAGTCGACTATTAAAATGATTTTTTGTCGATTTTGAATGTAATTGACTAACAATAAGAGTTGACTTATATTGTCAATTTTATATTTATTATTAATAATAAAAATCTCCAGATGCGCCATATATAATATCAAATAATATAAAATACTAAAAAATGATTATAAGTAACAAATGACTTATTGTTGCGATATGTCTCATCGTAAATTTTTTAAAAATCCATATTGTATAAATAATATTGTATAAATAATATTGTATAAATAACAAATTAATAAATAATCTATATGAGCACGTTAAAAATGTAAATAATTTGTGGTAAATGCACGTATATAATAGAGAAGCGAAGATA
This sequence comes from Cyphomyrmex costatus, assembly GCF_001594065.2. Taxonomy (NCBI): domain Eukaryota; kingdom Metazoa; phylum Arthropoda; class Insecta; order Hymenoptera; family Formicidae; genus Cyphomyrmex; species Cyphomyrmex costatus. The sequence continues at coordinate 79,923 of NW_017280355.1, read as the reverse complement.
CTTATGTACACCCACGGTAATTAATTCTGTCCCTCGGAAAATTTCACAAAATAAAAAATGACCACCTTTCTATATTGATTGTCACAATCCATGCACGATTAACGTTACGACTGAGGGTCTGAGCACAAGCACTGCCGTAACATTTTACTTAAGTTGTAAACGTAAATAACGCACAAGCTTTGACGTATCGGCGTATGACGTGTTTATGCACGCTATCGAAAGATATGTCAATAATGTACATAAACACGTCATACGCCGATACGCCAAAGCTTGTGCGTTATTTACGTCTACAACTTAAGTATGTCGTAAAATATTACGGCAGTGCTTGTGCTCAGACCCTGAACCTTATCGTGCATGAATAGTGACAATTAATATAGAAAGGAGGTCACTTTTCATTTTGTGAAAATTTCCGAGGGACAGAATTAATTACCGTGGGTGTACCATATAATCTGAATATGTTCCTTATATAACAAATGATTATCGCAATTTGTGATGCTGTTATACTTTTATTAATCTTCATGTTAATGAAATCATCTTCATAACCCGACTGGACTCTATTCAAAGAAAACAGCTTTAGAAGAAGATCTCTGTGATTTACTGGTACAAAAAGAAGAGCTGGATTTGCGAATAATAAATTTGGAAGCCGATTCTGAACGATTCCATAATCAGATGAAATAAACAGACGCTAACACGGCTTTATTTGATTTATTATGTAAGTAATGAATGTGTGTATTGATTAAATATTTTTGCTGAAATTAGTTTATACATAAATATAAAAAAGAATATTTGTTTCAGTGAATGCTATATCAGAGGCGGAATCTATCTTGTATTACACAATGCATGCGATCGATAATCCGGCCATATCAGCGTTAACTTGCACACCCGATTATCTCGGAAGTTTATTAGAACCGACAGAAAAATCATTTAATGATTTGGAGGAGGCATACAATAATTATATGCTTGATTTGACTGAACTCTCTAAAGCTACGAGAGAAGTGACTCAAGCTACAGCGAATGTTGTAGCAACTGCTAAAAGCTACAATCATCTTGTTGAGGAAAATGGTATTTAATTTGAAAATACATTAAATTATTATATCATATCGTGTACTGTTATTTAATTTTTTTTTAATACTCTCGTATTTAAATTTTACAGAAGATCTAGATATGTCTAATCTAAGTTTACATCAAGCTAAAAGACTCGAAATGGAGGCACAAGTGCGAATTCTAGAATTGGGACAAGCTCTAGAAACCGAGAGATTACGTCTAGCCGCACTTCGACGTTAGCATTAACACATTTCCTTTTAAGGACATTGACAAATAATTTTCTAGATATTTTAGTAAAAGATATATACAGACAGATTGGTTCAGGCCTTTCCTTTCAATAAATCTGAAATTATAATTGAGTACAAAGAATCTGTTCTTTTATATTTATGTAAAAAATAGAGAGAACAAATTAATAGAGATTCTAAAAATATCTGATACAATATTGATTCCAATCGTATCAGATACGCCCTACTACTCATCTTTTTCACTCTCCTTCATATATAATATATACAATATATTTTTAAATTATTCTTTAAATCATTTTTTATATATATTTTTGATACATCTGTACTTTAACATAATATATTACCACGAAAGTAACTGATGATATTAAAATATCTATATAAATATACAATTTATACTAACTTCGATACATTGCATCCTCCCTTCTTTTATTTCACTATCTTGTCATATAATATGGATTTTTCCCATAAAATATATCGTTTAATTAACTAGTCTTTAAAAATTCTA
>NW_017280355.1:69692-72351 GCF_001594065.2 Cyphomyrmex costatus | reverse complement strand
AAAAAAAACAAATAATTCTTTATTTGGCGTAATCTTGATTTTCTCATCACTGTGTTTAGTTTGTGAGTTGCCTTTTACTTTATTATTATTTATTTGTCTGGTAGTTATCTCAAAATTATTCTATGAAATAATGTATTATTTAGCAGGATATACATACTTGTAAAGATATTGTAAAAAATAGAACAAATGTAATAGAGACCTGTTAAATAATAAAATATTTCATAGGATAATATTGAGATAACTATCAAATATAAAGGTATATACTGACAGATTGGATTCAGGCCTTTTCTTTCAAAATCTGTAATTAAAATACAACACTTAGAATCAGTTCTTTTTTAACAAATTTTATATAGAGAACAGAGAAAACAGATTGATAGATATATTATAAAACTTATCTGATACGATATCGAAGAGATGTTTTAATAATTTCACGATAATTCCACGAACCAGAAGCGTGCTTGGTGATTTCAAAATGTGTGAATGTAACAAAGAGATGCCGAGCCATCAATCACGTCAGATTGCATTAAATCGAGAAGATTCAAATCTTCACTTCCTACTGCATTGTGTACACTCTTAATTAAAATTTTTTTTAATAATCCTGCGTGCGAAAGGATATTGCAACTTTAATAAATTATTTCATATTTCATAAAATAATCAGATAAATGATCAGAAAATTTATTTATTTTAACCTCACTTACATGTTTTTATATGCCATCGAAGTGACAAATTTCCTAACCTCAATCCTTTTTGTTATTGCCGAGACACAATCCGACTTTATCGATCTTACAAATCGCAGAGATCGATATTATAGGGTGCGGTCAAGTTGCCACTGCGAATACTTCGAAGCATTACATTATTGGTTAATTTGTAAAATTCTTTCAGCTGTAAACGCTGGGCCGAGAAAAAATGTCGGAAGCTCGACGCGATGTCGGGACTCGAACCGTGGACCTCGTTGAGTTCGTAACACAAAGCCACCGCCTTGCCGCGGAGCCACACAGCCCGACACGTAGATCTTTAGTTGATATCTTACAGCTCGGCCAGCCTGAATTGTCATTCGTCCCGAATGACCGAATGGTTGATGTGATTGTCAATCCCACGGCCGATGGAACTTAATCCGATCCCGTCGAGATTCACTGTCGGTAAAGGTGTGCAGCGCGTGGTTATCCTCCAGAGGGCACTCATGCACATGAGTATCCCAGGTCCTGCTGAGTCCCACTGTCCGCCCCGACCTTGTTCTCATCCCCGAGAACAACCCACCTTTCCGAAAATCGGTTTCTTGACTGAGGGTAGTAGATCCTCTATCCCACTTCTGAAGCTGTAAACGCTGGGCCGAGAAAAAATGTCGGACGCTCGACGCGATGTCGGGACTCGAACCGAGGACCTCGTTGAGTTCGTAACACAAAGCCACCGCCTTGCTGCGGAGCCACACAGCCCGACACGTAGATCTTTAGTTGATATCTTACACTTCTGATTAGTTAATCAAACGCTTTGAAGCAATCGTAGTGGCAACTCGACCGCACCCATAGATACACATTTATATCTCTTGCGCCAAAACTTCCAGAATGCATTTCCTCTCTCCGTAGCTGACGGCGACGACGGCGACGACGGCGACGAGGACGGCGACAACGACACATTGTTTCTTACAAACACCTAAACACCCATTTCCTCGAAGGCGAACACGTAGACACCTACTTCCTCGACGGCGAACATCTAGACACTTATTTCGTCGACGGCAAACACCTAGACACCCATATCCTCGACGGCGAACACCTAGACACTTATTTCGTCGACGGCGAAGACCTAGACACCCGTATCCTCGACGGCGAACACCTAGACACTCACTTCCTCGACGTCGAACACCTAGACACTCACTTCCTCGACGTCGAACACCTAGACACCCAATTCCTCGAAGGCGAACACCTAGACACTTAGTTCCTCGAATGCGAACACCTAGACACCTATTTCCTCGACAGCGAGCACCTAGACACTCACTTCCTCGAAGGCGAACACCTAGACACTTAGTTCCTCGAAGGCGAACACCTAGACACTCAGTTCCTCGGAGGCGAACACCTAGACACTCAGTTCCTCGAAGGCGAACACCTAGACATCTATTTCGTCGACGGCGAACACCTAGACACCCATATCCTCGACGGCGAACACGTAGACACTTAGTTCCTCGAAGGCGAACACCTAGACACTCACTTCCTCGACGTCGAACACGTAGACACCCACTTCCTCGAAGGCGAACACCTAGACACTTAGTTCCTTGAATGCGAACACCTAGACACCTATTTCCTCGACAGCGAACACCTAGACACTCACTTCCTCGAAGGCGAACACCTAGACACTCACTTCCTCGAAATCAAACACGTAGACACTTAAGGTTGATTTATACTGGCCGTAATCTGTTAAGTTATGCCGTAATCTGTAAAAATTGATCAATCACAGTCGAATGAGAGGGGAATAATCGATTATAATTGGTCAATTTTTACAGATTACGGCATAAGTTAACAGTTTACGGCCAGTATAAATCAACCTTTACTTCCTCGACGACGAACATATAGACAACATCTAGACACTTATTTCCTTGACAGTGAATACCTGGAGATATAGTTTCTCTATACATATATTTCGATATTTTAATTATATTATTTATATA
>NW_017280355.1:68197-69122 GCF_001594065.2 Cyphomyrmex costatus | reverse complement strand
TTCTCTGTTCCCTGTTCCTTTTATTCTGCGCAGCCCTAAATATATTTAATTATGTAAATATGTATTATTATTGTAAATAATTATTAAATATGTAAACATTAATAAATTTGAAATTAAAAAAAATTTATATTTATTTTTTATGAAAAAAATTTAAAAATTAATAATAATTAAAAATAAAATAAGTCTAAAATAAGCCTGAAATTGATCTAAAAATATTATCTTTAAGACGTCTAAAAGACATCTGTAAGACGTCTTTAAGATGTTTAAAGGATAATGTCTGTACGTTTTAACGTATCTGAAATTGATCATAAATCAATGTCCATAAGACGTCTTAAAAATAATATCTTTAATGGGCCTTCTACAATAAGCCGTAAGTCACAAATCATAAATCATAAGCTAGAAATGGACCAACCACAGTCGTTAATTTTTAGTTTCTTACTTCCGATTTATGACTTTATGGCTTATTGTAGAAGGCCCATAAGACGTCATAAATCGGCGCATAAGACATCTTTAAGACGTCATACAGACGTCATTCTGATACTTCCAAAAATGTCTCATGAATTTTAGGACGTCTTTATGACGTCTGTAAGACGTCAAATTGTTCTCTGGGAACATGCGTAGTCGTAACGTAAGGTAAGGCAGAGAAAAACGTAGCACGACAGCTACGTTTTTCTCTGCCTTACCTTACGTTACGACTACGCATGTTACGTTTCGTTCTCTGCCATAGCCCTATCACAGCAATCCGTCAGCATATGGTAAAGTATTTAAGTAGTATCTATGTATGCAAAATATTTGAGATATTTTAACAATTAATACATATATGTATATATATATATTTGTTATTAGGAACAATTAAAATGTAGTTATTGTGGTTGGTGCTTGAAAGATTGCCAAATTATAAATAAATTAATATTATTAATATTAT
>NW_017280355.1:65063-66467 GCF_001594065.2 Cyphomyrmex costatus | reverse complement strand
TTTCAAAGGTTTAAATTTGTTGGGTTTTTTAATTTGCGAGGATCTATTTTTGAACATGGCTTGACCTTTTCATTTTAATGATATGTTAGGATTAATAATATATCAGTTACTTTTCGTGGTTAATATATTATTATTAGATAATCGTTTAAAGTTTTAAAGGTTTAAATCTTTGATATATTGTAAACGTATATATTTTAATAGTATATATAATTTTTTTAAACATTATTAAAATAAAAATATTTATTATACATTATACATATCTCAATTGTGCATTATTTATATTATATGATATGGTTGGTTTAGGATATCACTTACTTTTCAGATTACAATTATATCTCAAATATATATAAAATAATAACGAAAGAGTGAAATACGGCGAAAGAGAGAGGTAGTAGAGGTGGTTGGTGGAAAGAGGGGAAAGAGATCCGGTGGGTCGAAGGTGGTGGAGGTGTGAGTGAAAGGTAAAACCGGATATTTATCATTATTAGATAATATTATGCGCAGTGCGGTGTTGTGAGGGGAACAGCGAAAGCTAGACGATTCGAAAATCAACCGAAAGTTGCACTGTCCCCCTCACCGCTCCGCGTGCAGTCTAAATGCCCCATTAAAGTCGAATGGTATTGTTGTGCGCGCGGAGCGATGAGGTGAGGGGAACATCGAAAGTTAGACGGAGGCGATTCGAAAATCAGTCATAAGTTGCATTTTCCCCCTCATCGCTCCGCGTGCAGTCGAAATGTCCCATGACAGTCGAATGGGATTGTTTTTTTCCGTGATGCGATGTGATGAGGGGGACAGCGAAAGCTACACATAAACAACGCGTGCAATTGAAATGCCCCATTACCCAGATAACAATTCGTGCGAGCTCATACCCAGGTAGCAAATATACGTTATTTTGACGTCAAATTTGGGTCATTTACTGACCATGACTGCCGTCACTAAATGACGTCTTAATGACGTACTAATGACGTACTAATGTCGCAAAATTATTGACGTCATTGCAAGGACGTCATTTTAACATCATGTTCCCAGATAACAAAATGCGCGCACAATGGTCTCACAGTGCATTCACGCGTGCAAAATTATCCGCACGCGTGAATGTCATGCGCATGACAGAAGTGTCCTCATTTGGGTGCCATATTGCTCGCACGCATGTGGACGCACACAAAAAAAAAAAGTTACAGCAGTTCTTATTAATTAGATTTCTTTCTCCATCATTTGTGTCCTCTCCTTAAGTGCTGAACTGACTAATAATACCTAGGAAAAAACTTTTAAACCTGATAGGATTTGAACTCGTGACTTGATCCATGGTCCTGTTCTGAGTCGTTCACCTAACGTACTGCTCCACTGTTACCTTATTGACAGAGATGTTTCAAATTGTCTATATATACTTTTAATAAAAATATT
>NW_017280355.1:59399-64848 GCF_001594065.2 Cyphomyrmex costatus | reverse complement strand
AAAAAAATATATATATATATAATAATTCTTTATTTTACGTAATCTTGATTTTCTCATCACTGTGTTTATTTTGTGAGTTGCCTTTTATTATATTATTATTTATTTGTCTGGTAGTTATCTCAAAATTATTCTGTGAAATAATCTATTATTTATCTCATACTTGTAAAGATATTGTAAAAAATAGGACAAATGTAATAGAGACCTGATAAATAATAAATTATTTCATAGGATAATATTGAGATAACTATCAAATATAAAGTTATATACTGACCATATATGTAATACTACTATATGGCTAATGGGGCGTGGTTTGCGATCGAAACACTACGGTGCCGCCAATGCTAATTCTCTCCTTATTTATGTTCAGTTTGTTGTAACGCGCAGGCGTTAATTTGTTGCGCGATACACTTATGTAGCACTCTACGGCGTGTTCAGATTCCCACCCGAGTGCTCTCTGGGTGTCATGTCATCCTTGTTTAACATTTGGCAAACAATACCCAGATAACAAAATGTTCGCACAGTGATATCATAGTGCGTACACGTCGTGCGGATTATTCGCACGATGTGAGTGTATATCGCCATACAGATGCGTCCTCATATGAGACTCATATTGCTCGCACACATGCGGACGCACAGGAAAAAAAAAAGTTACAGCAGTTCTTATTAATTAGATTTCTTTCTCCGTCATTTGTGTCCTCTCCTTAAGTGCTGAACTGACTAATAATACCTAGGAAAAAACTTCTAAACCTGATAGGATTTGAACTCGTGACTCGATCCACGGTCCAGTTCTGAGTCGTTCACCTAACGTACTGCTCCACTGTTACCTTATTGACAAAGATGTTTCGAATGGTCTATATATACATTAGGTGTACAACTTTGCTTCCGCCGTTTTTACAGGTATAAATTTATACCTGTAAAAACGGCGGAAGCAAAGTTGTACACCTAATGTATATATAGACCATTCGAAACATCTTTGTCAATAAGGTAACAGTGGAGCAGTACGTTAGGTGAACGACTCAGAACTGGACCGTGGATCGAGTCACGAGTTCAAATCCTATCAGGTTTAGAAGTTTTTTCCTAGGTATTATTAGTCAGTTCAGCACTTAAGGAGAGGACACAAATGACGGAGAAAGAAATCTAATTAATAAGAACTGCTGTAACTTTTTTTTTTTTCGTGTGCGTCCGCATGCGTGCGAGCAATATGAGTCTCATATGAGGACGCATCTGTATGGCGATATGCACTCACATCGTGCGAATAATCCGCACGACGTGCACGCACTATAATGTCACTGTGCGAACATTTTGTTATCTGGGTACAGTCGAATGGTATTGTTCTGCGCGCGGAGCGGTGAGGTGAGGAGAATAGCGAAAGCTAGACGAAGGCGATTCGAAAATCAGCTGAAAGTTACATTTGCCCAACCCTTCCCACCTCATCTTACCGCGTGCAGTCCAAATGCTCCACGATGATCGAATGGCATTGTTCTACGCGCGGAGCGGTGAGGTGAGGGGGACAGCGAAAACTACACGTAAACTATTCGAAAATCAACCGAAAATTGCACTGTCCCCCTCACCACACCGCACCGTGTACATTCGAAACACCATGACAGTCGAATGGCATTGTTCTACGCGCGGAGCGGTGAGGTGAGGGGGATAGCGAAAGCGTATATTATGATTATTTATCTCTGAAATTTTGTAGTATGTGCGCAATATAAACTGTTGAAAAAGAGGTAATTCACATCAAGCTAATTATCGACTACTGATATGATTAGATTCAGTTAGATGGCTCTATCAAAGCGATAGTCTACCCACGTAACACACCAGCGCGTGTAAAGCGCTTTCGAAGCGCTGTTCAGATTGCACCTCCCAAAAGTGCTGTTAATTATGCACTTTTATTACATGCGGCTAATTTCAAGTCTTGATTAAGAAATGAACATGCGCGTAAAAAGCGCTTTAAAAGCGCTCGCTCTTCCTTTACTGCACATGAAAAGTGCAGTAAATGTGCTATAAAACTGTATTTATTTTGCGCTGATTATATGCGCTTATAATGCACTTTTCATAGTGGATTTTGAAAGCGCTTTTAAAGCGCTAAAAAGCTGCTGAAGTAATGCGACTGCATACGCGTTTTTTTAGCGCTTTTTAATCGCTAGTGTGCTACGTGGGTATACTCTATTGTAAAGGTTGAACATCGTTGTTGCTCGTCCCTTTTCCTGGCGGACCATGGTACCGAGTGGATGTGTGTGAGCTGCGTGCTATTGTGAAGCCTTACAATAACGACGTTTGTTAACCGTTACAGATAAGTTTATTATAAGTCATCTACTGATTCATTTGACTGTTAGATTGTTATAAATGCTGATATATGTTTATTGTATAACTGATTCTCTTCATCTTTAATGATTTTGTAAAGCGTGCTAAACACCTTTTGTGATTAAATTGTTTCTCATTATAAATGATCTTTCTCTTGCTAATTGGCTAAGGCTGATTAATATAAGGCGTCTTAAAGACGACTTATTGTTCACTGGGTAAGTACTCCGTTTGATATCAAAGGGATTTTTAAAACGGATAATTTGGAAGTGTTAGAAATTGTGATTGATTTTATTATAAGAACTAATATTCAGATTTAATGTATTCAGTGTTAATTTACTTGTATTACTATTGTAAGTGTCTAATAATTAAAAGGAGCAAATAGCTCATTGTCATAATCTGTAGGAATGTTTCGCAATTTTTAAAGGTACTGTACGAGTTGAGATGTAAATCTAGACATAGCACTCTTTTAAACCGGCACACTAACTGTTTTACCTAGATATGATAATACGATCTGTGATACTATGTTTTAGCGTGATTTTGTAAGATGGCTGTATACTTCATGTGAAGCCAATAAACGAATATACTACTACTACTTCGTCAAAAACAGTCGAAAGGACTGAAGCCGGCCGGATCTCCGGTTTCGGCCATGATGGGAACAAAAAGATGGCGACGGTGCGTGTGTAGTAGTGCGTATATGAGTATCCTGCGAGTGCGTATGTGTGACATCAGCCGGCAGCCACACGTGTCAGAAGTAGGAGCTTCCAGAAATACCGATGGCACAGCCAAATTTTTTAAACGCACATCACTTGCGCCTGGTCTTTCCAAAAAATCTGTATGTACAAAATGGGCACTACAGATTAAATCATTCTTCTTTGGAACAAAGTCTCCTTCGATGGCCACACGTGTGTCGATTTTTCTACATATATTAGTAAAACAAAGTAAAAATGCCGAAAAATTGTTGCATTTCTAAATGCAAAAATACACGAAAACAAGGTATTCATTTCTTTAGGTAAGTAGAAAGTGTTTATGTGTAATAAATATAAAAATATTCGAGGTTCATGATATGAGAAGGTTATGTTTCAATTAAGCATTGTTAATTTTTCAGATTACCATTTACGCGTCCAGTATATTACAAATTTGGATCAATGCCATCGGAGGAGACTTTGTTGCAAAGAAGAATGACACCGGGAACACACGCGTCACGTGTGGCTGCCGGCTGATGTCACACATACGCACTAACACACACGCAGGATACTCATATACACACTACTACACACGTACCTCGCCATCTTGTTGTTCCCATCATGGCCGAAACCGGAGATCCGGCCGGCCTCAGCTCTTTCGGCTGTGTTAGCGATCTAGTATAGTATAGACATCTGTGCATTCAGTTCATATGAGAATGTTATACGCTTTAGAGATATGTTACTTCTATTTTTAAATATTTAATGAGGGGTACAGCGGAAAGCGGCGGCGATTCAAAAATCGGACGAAAGACACACACTTTACGTATGTTCACTTTGTACTGGCGACTTTAATAATTAATAATCAGTTACTTTTCGTGATAATATATTATTACAATTTGACTCGTGATAGTACTGCGATAGTTTTAAATACACGTCATATCGGTCAGCAGTCGGTAGTATTTAAAATAATAGTTTTATTTAATATGTATGTTAAAAAGTTGTAACGAAATACGGCGCTAAAGAAGGGTGGTGAGGGTGAGAGGAGGGGGTGGGGAAGGGGCGAGTGGAGGAGGTTCGGTGGGCTGAAGATGGTTGAGGCGCGAGTGAAAGGTGAGAGAGGATGTTAAAAAGTTGTAATAACGAAAAAGAGTGAATTATGGCGAAAGAGAGGAGCGGTGGGGGTGGGTGGTGGTGTCAGGGGAAGGGGCGGAGGGAGGAGGTCCGGTGGGATAATCCCCAAGGCTGCTTTCACTAACCGTGTAATATTAACGCGTCAATTTTACATATTTATTCTTTATTCGTCAAACGCAATCGCATATATAAAATAAAATTATTAAATAAATGTAAAACAGTTGCTTTTCATAGTAATATCGAAGATGGTGGAGGTGCGAGTGAAAGATGAGAGAGGATGTTAAAAAGTTGTAATAACGAGAAAGTGTAAATTACGGAGAAAGAGAGGGGTGGTGGGAGTGGGTGGTGGGGGAAGAGGGAGGGGCGAGTGGAGGAGGTTCGGTGGGCCAAAGATGGTGGAGGTGCGAGTGAAAGGTGAGAGAGGATGTTGAAAAGTTTAAAAAGTTTAAAAATGCGGACGGAGAAGAAGAGAAGGAGAAGAAGGAGAAGAAGGAGACGTTTCTTAATTTTTTATTAAAATCACCACTTTTCGACCGCTTGTATCTCCAGAACGGCTTGACCGATTTAAAATTTTTTTGGCTCAAATTACTCGTGGTGATGCCGCCTTTCAGGACATATAACGTTTTAAAAATTCAAAATTTTTTATATTTTAATAGTTATGCACCTCCCAAAAATGGACTTTAATGGCTCGGGATAAGAGACTTGTAGCGTCTCACAGTTTTTGAACATGGCCGGAGACGCTACCGCGACTCTCCTGATTACATATATGGCATAACGATGCGGGGGGGGGGTCCCACTGCGGGCACAGTATAGATAAGTACAGTAGTTTCACTCTCCAAAATTTATGGGTTCGCGAATCGCACAACTTTCATCATGGCGTCGATGTCACGTATGGATACCAAGAAGACTAGAACCAGGAGAGTAAACTCGGTCAAATATCGGTAGTGGGGGTAGGCCAAAAAGTGACGGCGGATAACTTCCCCCACTCTTGCGCTTCATTAGTCCTCTCTGTCGCTCTGATAGTCGTTTTCAATTCGTGACTGCGCATGTCAAACAAACCTTGTTTCTGTTTAATTGAATTTTGGAATCAAGAAGACTAAAAATCATACATATTTCAATATATGTTATTCCAACGACGACGGAAATATTAATAATATTCTGTAAATAAAAAAAAATTACTGTAATCATACTCCAAAATTTGTATACAATACAGAATTTACCTATAAACAAGTTATTTAATATACAGTATAATTTCTTTTTACAACTTACATTCTGTTTAAGATGGTTTAAGAAGATTTTTTTCTTTTTTAAGTGTGTCCCTCGGATGAGGG
>NW_017280355.1:53038-55338 GCF_001594065.2 Cyphomyrmex costatus | reverse complement strand
GTTATAACCGACGCGTGCATGCGCAAACTTTCATTCAATGTGCAATGCCACTGCGCATTAAATGAATAACTGCGGACGTTTTTTGACCTACCCCCACCACGCTAGTTTACTCTCCTGGTTCTAGTCTTCTTGGATACTGTGTCACTGTGTGTCACTGTGGTGTCGATGTGTGCAGTGAAAACAAAGGCCTCGCACAATCAACAACATAGATCAAAGGTACCGACATGGAGTGAAACTACTGTACTTACTTATACTGTGCTACGACACGGTGCGACGAGGTAATATGCGCAAGTGACAAGTGTGTTGATATATGTGCATGCAACTCTAACCACTCTAACCTATTAATATTTTAACTCTCGTGCTTAGAAAGGCTTGGGGTGCAGTTCCATGATACGGAAATTACACTGGAACGGAACAGTGAGACCAATCAGATCTCTGCAATCATTACTCTACTTTCCTTTCTGCAATTGTGATTGGTCTCACTGTTCCGTTCCGGTGTAATTTCCGTATCATGGGACTCCAGTCTTAGAAAGACGTGTCCAAATTAATTGTAAGGGGTATAAACATATAAGATCTAAACAACGATCCTATCGTATAATCTATATAAATCTATATAATCCTAATTTGTATTTTTTTTATCTACACTAAGAAAAAAATTTGTTAAATTTTAATAAATATTTCTTTGAAGTGTCCTAATGGAATATTTACTTATGGTAAATAAATATTTAGATAAATGAAAAAAATGATAGTTGATTCAAACTAATGATTCTTAGATCTAATAAATACGTCTTTACATTTATTAAATATTTCGCTAGAACTATTCAAAGAAATATTTATTAAACTTTAGTAAATTTTTTCATAGTGTATAAAAGTACCAAATAAATAGTATTGTTTAATATTGAATATGCATACATATTTTTATTTTTCTCATTAGAACTTCTATATAATTCCTTCTCAGATTTCTAATTATTGTTTTATTTTGTTAATCTTATTGCGGTAATGGGTTACAATTAATTTTTTAACAACGAATTTTTATCATTTTGTTTCGATCATTTATTTGCGATTGGCCGCTAAGTCGATGTTACACGATACTGAGCATGCGCATAACTGTAGCCAATAAAATTTAGGCACAATCGCCCCCTGCATTTCAGGACAACTCCCCTCGCCTATCTGCGGAGCTAATGCCACAGTATAACCACAGTGTATACAGTAGCGCAACTCTCTGTCGGCACCTTTGATGTAAGTGTTGCTTAAATGGAGTGCGCATGCATGAAATATGGCAGTTACTTGACTATGCCTTTCCCTTTTCATCCTTTTTTCGCTCTGTCAAAACGCACTAGCACAGTATATGTAGTAACCACAGACTTCTATATATACTACTAGACTGCTAACTCACTTAATACAAGCTTGTAAAAAGTGGACCCTAAAATTTATAATGATCCTGTGCATGCGTTACAAACTACACCGAAGGAATGTAATATGGCTGTGTCCTGCGCTGATTGTGATTGATTGCGATATTGCGAGATAGCCGTATTGTAGCCGTAGGTAAATGTTAAGAAGACTCCCTTCACCTTAACTTGTGATAAAAATATACTCAATTGATGTGGTTTTGCATGAAACGAAAGAATCTGGCAGAAAAAAGTGTCGTTCTGCTTCGCGAACCGAGATATTAAGCGTTAAAGTTGACAACCATGTAGGTTAGTACATCTGTCACAGCTACGAAATTCATTACTTTAAAAATAAATTCACTTTAATGCTTAATATCTCGGTTCGCGAGGCAGAGCGACACTTTTTTCTGTCAGATTCCTTCGTTTCATGCAAAAACTCATCGACTGTATATTTTTATTAAAAGTTGTGATAAAGGGGCTTTTCTTAACATTTGCCTATTATTACAGTATATGTACCACAATTTAAAAACCATTTTTAATTACGATGCCAGCAAAGTGTGCCTTTCCAACATGTTACAATACACAAAGTATTGATAAGCTGAGTTTTTTTTCAGTAAGAATTATTAGTTAACTTAAAGTCCATAAAGTCCATAAAGTCCATAAAGCCTTAAAGTCCATAAATGTGTAAAAAATACAAAGCAAATAAAAATTGTGATTTTAAGTATATTTATGTGATATAAATATATTTATATATATTACGAAATTATCTAAACTGATAAACTAATCTGAAATAAAGCACCTCTTAAACACCTCTATAAACACCTCTTTTACCTCTTCTACGGTACACGTTACGTATACTATAGCATTTTCCTAATTTTTCGTATACGTTTCTCTTACGATGGATTAGAGAAT
>NW_017280355.1:46127-52597 GCF_001594065.2 Cyphomyrmex costatus | reverse complement strand
TGTGCAAAGTAACGACAAAAGTAACTGTAAATTTCGTTACCGTTATTCAAAAAATGTAACTCGTTACCGTTACAGTTACCAAAAAAAGAAAGTAACGCAGTTATCAGTAAAGTTACCAAAAAAGTAACTTGTAACTGTAACTTCGTTACAAGTAACGAGTTACTTCCATTCCCTGAGTATATTTATATTATGTGATATAAATATATTTATATATATTACGAAATTATCTAAACTGATAAACTAATCTGAAATAAAGCACCTCTTAAACACCTCTATAAACACCTCTTTTAACTCTTCTACGGTACACGTTACGTATACTATAGTATTTTCCTAATTTTTCGTATACGTTTCTCTTACGATGGATTAGAGAATCGGGGCCCAGGTTAATTGTCAAAATACGTATGAGCGTGCTAATGTATGCGCATGTGTCGCACGGGTCACGCGGTGCGGTTCTTGACGCATGCGTATAATGCACAATCGAAATTGGGGTCCACTTTTTCAAACAAGTTAGCAGTTTAGTAGTATATATAGAAGTCTGTGGTAGTAACGCACTCTCTCGATTTTATGTTGGCGGAAATAGAGTGCGCATGCGCTAAATAAATAGGATTGACAGAGCGAAGAAAGGATGAAAAGAGAAAGGCATAGTCTAGTAACTGCCATATTTCGCGCATGCGCACTCCATTTTAGGCAACATAAAATCGGGAGAGTTGCGCTACTGTATAACTGTGGTATAACCACGGTGTAAGAATAATAGGTGATTCTCATATATGTAATACTACTATATGGCTAGTGCCTATAAGAGGGAGTGAGAGGAAGCGGTCCCAGAACCACGGTGCGGGAATATATATTTCCCTCTCTTTCTAAGAGTACTTTGAGTGTTGTGCGCATGCGTTGGATTGATTGCATCCGCCAATAGGAAAATAGAGTGCGATCAGTGAGATGACGCGAACAGGTTATGCTCGTTATGCTTATTAGATGTGTGCTGTTGTACACAGGCAAAAATGGTCAAGATATGTTATTTATGTGGTAAAAAGCCTAATGCGCCTAATGCGACTGAAAACATTAGTTTGCATAGGTATGAAATAGGTATTTATAGTTTGCACTGATTATCATGAAATGTCTGTAAGGGATTGCACTGTATTCTTATATACATAACGGCAATCTTGAAAAAGTTTATTTCATAAAATTAGGATTAATTTATTTATTCCGACTAAACTGACTCTGTTAACTGTAACAAGGTTATACCCTGAAGCGGAATCAATCACTTTTTCCTTCTTCCTTACACATATATGTATATTTATCCTTCTATTTATTATTGATGGAGGGGATGATCCGACGCATGCGCACAACGTTCAAAGTACGCTGAGAAAGAGAGAGAAGTATATTCCCGCACCGTGGTTCTGGGACATGGACTTCTCTCTCATCTAGCCATATAGTAGTATTACATATATGGTGATTCTACTCATGTAAAATCACTGTGATTTTCCTGAGGACATTCCGCAGTTAACCGGAAGGTGGCGTATATGTATAAAAACCTAACCCCACAAAGTAAGATATGTGAATAGATCACCTGCTAATAAGATCTTAATAAAAGAAACATATAATAATAAAAGAAACTATAATAATTAAAGAAATTGTTGTAATAATTGCACAAACATCTTTTATTAAATTTTGTTGATAAACATAAAAATATTCGTAACATGAATTAAAATAATTGCATAAACATCTTTTATTAAATTTTGTTGATAAACATAAAAATATTCGTAACATGAATTAAAATAATTGCATAAACATCTTTTATTGGTAATTATATAGAATACGGGCCTCACCTCCGATTTTGATCTAATTAGGCTCATTTGACGCGATTTCACTCAAAATAAAAGAATCCGAAAGAAATTTGTGGCGCTCGACCTCGTGAACCGAGATATTAAGCGTTAAAGTTCGAGATTTTAGAGGTTAAGATATCTGTCACTGCTTTAAAAATAACAAATTACTGCTTTAGAAACACAAAAACACTGCTTTAAAAATACAAATTCACTGCTTTAAAAAAAAATTCACTGCTTTAAAGCAATATAGTGGAGTCCCCCCGCAGGGAGGGCGGAATCCACTGCATCCACGCATACACTTTTAACGTAGAAGTAATATGCGTGGATACAGTATGTTCCGCTCCCTCAGTCCCTCTATGATTGTACTGTTGCTGTAAAAACAATAATTCGCTACTTTAAAAACAATAGTGGAATCTCCCCGCAGGAGGGGTGAAACTTATTGCATCCACGCATGTTATATGTACGTTATAAACCTCCTGCGGGGAGATTCCACTATTGTTTTTAAAGTAGCGAATTGTTGTTTTTAAAGCAACAGTACAATCATAGAGGGACTGAGGGAGCGGAACATACTGTATCCACGCATATTACTTCTACGTTAAAAGTGTATGCGTGGATGCAGTGGGTTCTGCCTCCCCTGTGGGGGGGCTCCACTATTGTTTTAAATTGAATTGTTTATTAAAGCAGTGAATTTGTATTTTTAAAGCAGTGTTTTTGTGTTTTTAAAGCAGTAATTTTGTTATTTTTAAAGCAGTGACAGATATCTTAACCTCTAAAATCTTGAATTTTAACGCTTAATATCTCGGTTCACGAGGTCGAGCGCCACAAATTTCTTCCGGATTCTTTCATTTTGAGTGAAAACGCGTCGAATGAGCCTAATTAGATCAAAATCGGAGGTGAGGCCCGTATTCTATATAATTACCCATCTTTTATTAAATTTTGTTGATAAACTCAAAAATAAAATTCGTAACATGAGTTAAAAAATTGAATCTTGTACTACATTTTCTATATTTTTATGTATTATATAAACGAGCTTGTTTCTTTTTTTGACAACTTGTTTTCATTAAATCATTATTTATTTGTTTGGCGTACTGGCGCATTCACATTGTGATATAATAATAAATACAGTGGCTCAATATATCTAATTTATGTTCTTCACAAGGAAATGTAAAATTGTAGTTTAATATTATATCATTAATAGTTAATCACCGGGCCTCCTTGACATAAAACCAAATTGTGTGCGTGTGTAGTAGTAAATTTATGTCATTTAGATTTCCTAATATATGTTGGCCCAATAGCGCTTCTTTATTGAAAAACAGTACTTTATATTGTAAATTTTCGTAAATTATAACCTAATAAAGAGAAAAATATACTTTTTAAACACATAGTTTATTATATTAATATTGGTTACTATTCATTAACTCTTACTTGTTTTATTATAATCATATTTTTTTCCTTGGACATGTTTGCTTGAGTGAATAACATTTGCGGACGTAATTCAAAAGTGCGATGAAATCCCCATGTTATGTCGGGCAAGTTAACTTGAATTTCATTGTGTAATAATTTTTGAAAAATATTCTGTTTCTCGATTAATAATTCTAAAATATATCTTATAATAATAAACAGCCTTAATATAATTATTGCATAATAAAATAGTAAATTTTTACGTTGTTCTTCACAATACATAGGCGAGGTTGGTTGTAATTGTAAATTCAAAACTACAGGTAAAGATGGTACATCACTGCTATTCTGATTTGATGTACCATCTTCTATCAAGCTTCCTTCACTATCTCGATCAATTGTTAAAGTTGTATCACTGTTATCCTGATTTGATCTGCTGTCTTCTATTAAGTTTCCTTCATCGACTTGATCTATTTGCTGCTGTTCACTGTCAATATTCAAAATCTCTCTTTTTTGCGTAAAGGAAGAATTAGCTCCATCTTTTAATCTTTTTTTTAATTAATTTTCGCTGAAAAATGATGGAAAATCATAATTAACATATATAGAAGTAAATTTGATTTATATAATATAATAACAACATTACCTCAAATATTACTTTTCCATCCGAATTCTTAATCACTTTTGTTGTTATAATGTCATTTTCCTTAAAATGATCCTCACAAACGAGGAAAATTTTAGGTATTCTTATATCAGGATATGCATGCTGAATCAATGCAATCCATTCTTCGCGTTGTTTGATGTTACTTGGCACTCGAAATACAGATTTCTTACTGCACTTATATCTTTGAACGCAATTAGGAATAACACAATATTTATATGGCATGATACAAACTAAAAATCAGAAAAGCAGTAATTCTGATGAGAATTTCTCATCAGAACTTCTCAGACTGTAGATTATTAGGTTAGGTATTAGATCATTATGCCATCTAGTGTTATGCGTTTGAACTGCCTCACTTTCGTCACAGCATTTTAGGGGAAATGTAGGTGAGCGAATACACCTATTATTCTTATACCGTGGGTATAACCATACCCAGTAGCGACACTAGTCGGTTTGACCTTGACCAAATTTCAGTACGCATGCGTGAATTTGTACATTTAACAATATGAATGCGTTCAGAGTACAAGTATTACAGGTAACCTCAATTTACAGTTTCATGACATGTTCTTCGTGTGACTGTCGTTTCTTGAAATTAATAATAATAATAAATTGATCGTTATTTTACTAGAGAAGAGTGATATAATCATTATTAAAATGCCTACCTGATATTGATGTATTTTCTTCAGATTATCACTCTAATCGAATGTTGCATATTTATTAAAATATTTTTTTAATTATATTTATACGCTATACATATGAAGACACAAATAATCTAATATCCGATATTGCACGTATATTACAAAATAAAAGAAATAAGAAGTAATGAAGAGACATGAAAAGGGATGAGAAGGGAGGAGAAATCTTGTGCTATATTTCCGTGCATACGTTTTAATTGCAGCGCCGATACATTTAACAATATGGTGGTATACTACGTGACCTGGAACCTACTACAAAGGTGCCGACACTAGGGTGATTTTACATGCAGCGCGGAACGCGGTACGCGGTACGCGGTAGGCGGTAAAGTAACCAGGACCGCGGTGGCAAGCCGCGGTACGCGGTATGCGGTACGCGGTGAAGTAACTATAAGGTAATTAACCTGAAAAGTTAACGCAAATTTCTTCCAAGTGGCCAATAAAGCGCATGGTAATTATTAGATTTAATCGATTTAATAATGTTATCATGGCCATCGACATCATATCTGCAGTCTCCATGACAAAAACAGTCTTTAATTAATGCGAAAATCGTTTTTTTTTCCTACCAAACTCCGAACTCCGAAATTATTTCTCTTTACTTGGCAGTATACATAGTATATACCTGTGTTAATTTCTAGTTATGCACCCAGCTGACCGAGCCGATGCCGACCATGTCGTTATCGTTTCGCCTTTTTTTTTTCCTACTATTACATGGAACGCGGAAAGGCGGCACGGTATAGTGACAAGTTCACATTTGTATGCATTTTCTTAAATGTATTAACTTATTTCTATGCACATTTTATCAATAATCTTATTTTTTCAACGAATCTGCTTAATAATTGCATTTAAATCTATTAATTTCATTAAAAAGTGCATAGTAACGTCAACTTGTCACTAGTCCGTGCCGCTTTTCCGCGCAGTTTTGGTTCCATGTAATAATAAGAGAAAATTAGCGCGGCTTACCGCGCGCGGTTCCTAGTTACTTTACCGCCTACCGCGTACCGCGCTGCATGTAAAATCACCCTCAGTGTCGCTACTGGGTATGGTTATACCCATAGAGATAGTAGTACTAAAGTATGCATTGTAGGAGTTAGGGTAATCCTATCTAGAAAAGGACGCATTCATTTGGGCCTTTTCGTTCTCTCTCGTTTCGCGCATGCGTATAGCCATATACTCTGAGAGAGAGAATCGAAAGTATGAACGAGTCGAACGAGAAAAGTTTCATCATTACATGACCGGACTAGTGACCCTCTAATAAGAGTCTGGCTACCTTCTCCCCGGTTTGTGATTGGTCCGACATTTATCATCCATTCCCGCAAATTTCTTTAAATTTATAAACTGTAAAAATTAATAAATTCGTAAAAATTAAAGTAGAATCAATTACAATTTTTATTTTTATTATTATTTAACTTATATTAACATTATTAAATATTTTCTATAAAAACTTTTATGTAAAAAAAACGTTGCAATATGTCTTTCATAAAATAAAAACAACAATTAAGTAAGTATTATAAATAGATTGAAAATATAAAAATTAATATATTAAGAATATATAAAATTTATAAAAATATTACAAGATTAAGAAACTTTAATAAAAATTAAATTTAAATACAAATAATACAATTAATGCTTTAAAATTCTTAACAAAAAATACTTAGGTAGCACCAATAGGGAATAAATAAAGTAGTATATTTATGTAGAAAAAAATATTTCATGCATATTTCATATTATTTATGTATATTAGATATACAGTATTTATATTTAATAAAAATGTTTTTGTAATTATTATATTTAACATATATAACAAAAATGTAAACATATATTCCTTTAACGCATAATAAAAATAATATAAATAATAATATTAATCATAATAATATAATAATATTAATAATAATA
>NW_017280355.1:44492-46116 GCF_001594065.2 Cyphomyrmex costatus | reverse complement strand
AATAATAATAAATAATAATAATAATATAATAATAATATAATAATAATATAATAATATAATAATATAATATAATAATAATATATAATATAATAATATAATAATATAATATAATAATATAATAATATTAATCATAATGATTCTTCTTCTTCTTCGAATATTAATGGTCCTGGTCTTAAAAATGATACGATGCATAAGGCGAGACGAAACAGAAACAGAAACTATGAAGTTTGTAGAGCTACAATCAGCTACAACTTACAACGCCACTAGAATGAGATAGCATGATTTTTTCTCTCTCCCACAATTTCGACGAATAATGGCGGACTTCACGTGTCCAGACTCTTATTAGAGGGTCACTAGACCGGACAAGCCTGATTGAGCCTGATCACTTTGGAATCAAACAAAGAATTGAGTTTGATAAGGTTAAGGGTTTCTCAGTGCCAAGGGTTGCTCTTCCAATTCCTTATTCTTTCTTTCAATCCCCTCTCTCAGAGTATACGGCTATACGCATGCGCGAAACGAGAGAGAACGAAGAATATACAATGGAAAGCACCCGAACCAAACGCGTCCGTAACGATTGGCTGGTTCGTCGGAACCATCAACATATAGAGCCCCAACACAGACTTTTGCATAACGCATAAAGCATGTGCATAAGGAATTTCATTGGCCCATTTTCTTATGCATTAGAGACCCTCTAATCAGAGTCGCGAAATAACGTTTCCAAATTTGATTGGTGCTGACATTTTTCAGCAAAAACCGGAAATAGTCATGGCGTCAAATTTAAGTCGACCTACATTCGCTGCCCATTTTGCTCTTTTTTCAGGATTACGAGGAAAGACTTTCATAATATAACCCTTTTTTTACAGAATTATTGCAGTCTGGCGCAGAACAACCAGTCATTTTAGAAAATATAATTTTATGATATACAGTATTAATTTAAAAAATATAATAATGTAATTTCTTTCTGATAACTGTATTTAGATTCACATGTATTAGGTGTTAATGTATCACAATCTAGTCTTTTCATTGCAACTGCGATGGTGCTCGTACTACGTGCAGTAGTATTATATTTTTCTTCACGCGTGCACGTAATGTGCCCTACACAAAGAAAAATTCTATGTGTAACAGTGGGGACATATTTGTTTATAGGTCGACACGGGCGCGCGTACGCACTCGCTTCGCTCGTGCCGTCGCGCCCGTCCCCACAATAAACAACTTTCCCCCACTGTTACACAATGTACTATAATCGTTACTTCCGGTTTTTGCTGAAAAATGGTCGCCGACCAAACCTTATTGACGTTATTTCGCGACTCTGATTAGAGGGTCTCTATTCCAAATGAGTGCGTCCTTTTCTAGATAGAATTACCCCCACTCCTCAAATTTCCGACAATGTGTACTCTAGTACTACACTGTGGTTATACTGTGCTAATGCTCTGTCCCTATATTTCTATGTCCATGGTGAAACCCAGTTACGAAATAACGTAACGGAACTGCTCTGATTGGTTAACCCCTTCCATTTGCCTTTCCCGTTGTTGTTCCGTTCCGCTATTTTTGATTCCATGTTACTGCACCCTAAGGCCGGGTTCACACCTTGACGGAAAAGCGGAAAGCGGAAGAGCAGTTAACC
>NW_017280355.1:42899-44375 GCF_001594065.2 Cyphomyrmex costatus | reverse complement strand
TTATACTGGCCGTAATCTGTTAACTTATGCTGTAATCTGTAAAAATTGACCAATTATAATCGATTATTCCCCTCTCATTCGACTGTGATTGGTCAATTTTTACAGATTACGGCATAAGTTAACAGTTTACGGCCAGTATAAATCAACCTTAAAGCCCATGGCACATAGAAAAACGTAATTCCGTAAACGTAATCAGTAAGCGAATTGACCAATCACAGTTGAGAACGTGAGAGGCGGACGCTTACATTCTCAACTGTGATTGGTCAATTCGCTTACTGATTACGTTTACGACCTTACGTTTTTCTATGTGCCATGGGCTTTAGTATTCGCCTGATATAATAAGGGTGCGTTCCGAGTCGCGCATGAAGCGCGTAGACTGCATAGAAAGTCGTTCCGAGTTAACTATTGCGCGCTTCGAAAGCGCTTCGAGAGTACTTGAATTCCCCAGATTGTACTAACCGTACTGAATGGCTGCGTTCAGCAGAGAAAGCAGCTTTGCAACTGTTGCAAAATTCTTTAATATGATTGGTCTTGCCTTTACTTCCTCATTAGATCTAAATGTATAAGCCAATCATATTCAAAAATTTTACAACAGTTGCAAAGCTGTTTTTCTGCTGAACGCAGTCAATTCTTAGCACTCCACTCAGCGCATTGACTGCTTCTCTTTCGACCTGAGGCAGTTGATGTGTCTGATGCGTTCATGCGGTCTATGCGCATGATTTGTAATTCGGAACGAGCAACGAGTACCGGACAATACAATAATGAACGGACGAATATTTGCGATTTGCGATGGAACAGCGATTACAGCAATTGCATGATTTCCCGGTCTTATTAGAGGATAAAAATAAAGTATTAATTTTATTTTTAAATGAAGAGGATATGGCGATAGTAAGCCAAGATGAAATTAATGGCATTATTCAACAAAACTTAAAAGGGCGAAGTAAAGCCCATGGCACATACAAAACGTAAGGCCGTAAAACGTAATCAGTAAGCGAATTGGCCAATTACAGTAGAGACCATAAGGCCGGTAGCGAATCCAATGTTACGATTTCCTTACTGATACGTCTTACGGCCTTACGTTTTTCTATGTGTTTCTGGCTTAAGAGCAGGAAGTAAGATATAAGGAGACTCCACTCCGTAAAATAAAAGTGGACCCATTTTAGGTTTCGAGTTCAGCTTCCGATTCTGATGAGTGCGAGTAAGAGAAATGATCATTTCTCTTACTCGCACTCATTATGCGCAGCACTACTAAATTCACGAGCGCTGCGAGTGTCGAGAATCGGAAACGGAACTCGAAACCTAAAATGGGTTCATGTCTTGTAGACTGGCGAGACCGAGTGGAGTCTCCTTATATCTTCCTTCATGCTTAAGACAGTCTTTGAATAAGAACCAACTATGAATACAGGCCTTAGACAGCCAATCAAGCCATACCCTTCAATGACACATCTCTGTTTTCTGTCTCTAGGGCCGGTATTC
>NW_017280355.1:8383-42430 GCF_001594065.2 Cyphomyrmex costatus | reverse complement strand
AAGTAAGGTATAGCAATACGCATTTTGGGGAAGGGGCGGCCAATCAGAAATCCCGGGTTTTGAAGGCGGGAATTTAAAATTGTTAACATGTCTAGTCGGTGAAAAGAAATAAATTTCTTAAAAGATGAAATGTAAAATTATTAAATATTATAATTTATTAAATAAAGGTTTCGACAAGTATAAAATTATTAAGTTTAGTCAAATTCTGAAAAAAACCATTGGAGGAAAATTGGAATATTCCATTAATAGAAGATAACGATAGAAATAAATAAGTATGTTCAGTAGAAATATGGATCGAATGTTGGGATCATATTTCATTTTGATCAATCATTGAAATTTGGTCAAATCATAATCAAATAGTAATGAAAGTCTTTACGCAAATGCAATTTAGTATCGAACAATGAATTTTATAACCTCTTTATTCGGTAACAGTTGTACTGTATTTATGCAATTAAGTTCCTGAAAATTTTTTCTTCCACAGATTGATTGCATTTAGTCGAGTAGAAAATAGTTGTAAGTGATTTGTAGTGTCGTTAAAGAACTTTTAATAAAATAGATCTTCATTCAAATAAAAATATAAAATCATTAATGTAAGTCGATCATTAATGTAAATTAATTTCTTTCAAGAATACGAAACCACTTATCTTGCGACACTATTTTCGTACTTGCTCAAAATTAGGTTATCTTTCACGTCGGGATTTGTTTATATTTTTGCCTTCCTCACTTTGACGTATAAGTCGCAAAACCCGGAACATCCTATTGGTCGTCTACTGCGCCGCCACCAACTGTTATACCTTACTTATTATACCATGAGTATTCAATTGACCCTCGACATAAGAACGTAAGGGCTACGTAGAATAAAAGGAACAGGTAACAGAGAATAAGAATTTCAACCTATCAGAAATCATATATTGTGGAATAAACAGTGTTTATTCCATAGTACATGATTTCTGATAGGTTGAAATTCTTATTCTGTTCCTTTTATTCTGCGCAGCCCTAAGAATTAATAAATGTGAACGATTCTATAGAAGGCGACTCAAATAATATAAAAAGCATTTATGATTTTCGTAAATTTAATAAAGCTTTGTTAAGGAGGGAAGAATCTGTTACAGATAATCCGTGCGGTTATTATACTCAGAATCGCGAGTTCTCAAAAACCGGCCTCGCTGGTATGCGCCATGCCACACTACACCTCGCCATACCACGCGGTTGATTTACGTTTCCCGCTTTCCAGTCATGGTCGCTCCAGGCAGACGGCCATCTTGCGCGTACAGAGACTGCGCACTAGCGTGCCATCGTAATTTACGACTCTCTTGCGCACATGAACTTCTCTCGTTTGCTCTCGTTTCAGCGGCAGGTTTCGTGTAAGATACAAGCTCGTCGCGATCCGTGAATACTGAATATCCACGGGCCTCTCCTCGACGTGTCGATCGACGACGACGAGAAACGTGATCGAGAACGTTGCGTGCGCAAAAGGAACAGGACGACCGCCACGGAAGGAGAGAGGAGAGAGGTAGTGGGCGGAGTTTACGTCTGTGTGTTGTGTGAAGTTGGCGACGGAGACGCGCGTGCGGCGCGATTTGTCTCGGAGTGAAGAACGACCGGCGTTTCTCGAGTATTTTCCGGAGATCGTTGTTCCCCGAAGGAGGAATGCGTTGATCGCACGTCAGCGTGGATACGGGTTATGAGATCGCGAGGACAGGCTTCGTGAGATCGGACAGCCGTAAATAAGGTGGATGCGCACGCGGGGACAACGACGGATCGTCAGGAGCGAGGAAGGAAGAGGGATCGTGACGCGGCGGCCGGTGAGGGAGGCAAATGCATGGGACGTTCTGATTGGCCGCGGCGGCTGCTATGGCCGCCGATTGGCGTACCGCACGCATATACCCGAGGGCACAGCACGGACGCGCACCTACACCCGCGAGCCGCGTAGCAGTCGCTCGAGCGACCGAGGACAGTGAGAAGAGCGACGGAAACGGTCGGTTCGCGCGCGTCGTCCTCGCCGTCGTCGCCGCCGTCGCAGTCGCTATTTCCTTCTGAGGTGGAAAGCTTCGTGTGCGACGTTCGTGGCGCGGATGGCTCGGAGAACAACGCCGATCTTCAGCCATAGCGAGCCGTAGAACTTGACCGAACATCATCACGAGAGGGAGAGAGAAAGATTATATATATATATATATATACACACATATATATATAGATATATACATAGTGTGCTGACTCGAGGGGAGGAGTGCGGTCCGGGCGCGACGCCGACCGTCTCGACATAACCGCGTATACGTAAAATTCGACAATCCGTCAATGTTAGAGCCGCCGGAGGAGATCCTATTCTCTACTTGCCCTGTATATTGTGTATACCAGATATTAAAATTCGATAATTAGAAGTTGATTGCCGGAGCGAAGAACGAGGATAGAGAAGTGTATCGCCGAGCGGGAAGCTGCTGCGTGGGAGCGAGCGAGAGCGACGGAGGGAGAAAGAGGCAGGAACGGGACGAAACGGAGCGGAGTTAAAAGCGCCGTACGACACGCAGAAGGACAAAGACCGCGGCGTTGGCATAACCTCCAAGTCGTTCGCGCCGCGCGTTTCGTTGCAACGGAATTAGAGAAAGATAGAGAATATATTTTTGCAAGTGTGCAACGTGCGCCTTCAACGACGATTCTGAAGGGAGAGAGAGAGAGAGAGAGAGAGCGCGCACGTGCATCATCCGGCCAGCGGCAACGTCCGACAAGCTAGAAGGTGGTCGGTGGAGATCGCGGAGGCTGGATCAGTTTAAGTTTGTTTCGCGTTCTTCCGCGACACCTGGTATACGAGGATAACGCGTAGATAGGTCCGTTACGTGCGTGTGGTGCGACACGAGTGCGCTCCGTCTAGGCGCCACGACGCGACGTAGCGAGAGTATAAATAAAAAAATTAAATAAATAAGTGAAGAGGGGCGGCCACGTCCGAAGCAAGCACGCGAGAACCGGGAGTGAAGTAGCCCGCGAGTATCCCCGGTTGATGGATGAGACTGGCAGGATGCTGCAACACGGAGGATCAGGTGTGGGTCTGATGGGTGGAAACCAGGGCCAGGCGGCCCAGAATACCGCCGGCTACGGCAGCATGGGTCCGGTCGACGGCACCGCGGCTCAGGGCCCCGACCAAGCGGTCGAGGCCAGGAAACAGGACATCGGCGAGATCCTGCAGCAGATCATGAACATCACGGACCAGAGTCTGGACGAGGCGCAAGCGAGGTATCCTTTCTCCGCCATTTTTTCATGTGCTTGCGCGCGTCCTTTCATCTCTTCTGAATACCACCACATACCTCCGAATACCGTTTTTAAATGCCTCTTCGTTTTTCTTTATTTATTTCCGGCACATACAGAAACCGCCGGCGCCGTTTCCCAAAACTTTCTAAAAGTTTCTTTCCAAGTGTTTCTCCCTTTCTTGAGGGAGTCAAGTTTCACTTCTGAAAATTTCGATATGTAGACATTTTTTACTATATATATATATATATATATATTTTACGTGTGTCGCTTGTTTTATAGTTAAAAATAAGTATTCGTAATTGCCACGACTACTTTGGCGCTAAAGTGTCCGTAAGGTCTATCAGCGTTACGTCGGAGCAGAAAATTATGTTTACGGCTCGTTAATAGCGGAATTAAAGGTTTAATGGTACTTTCGATTTACGAGGTCGATTCGTTACCCGGGCGGGAGGAGGAGGAGTACCGCGTGTAAACGAAATTCTCATAAAAGCAAGACGATGCCCGCCGCCGCGCGTATAAAATACGGTGCACGCGGTTTTATTTCGGGTTATACGGCGGGGTTCACGGAAACGCATTAAATCGTATATAGATTACAAAGTGTATACCTACACTGCTCGTTCTCGCAACGTCACGCAAGAAGTACATCTTGTCCGTTCCGTCTTCTTTTATCTCGTCTATCAATTTAAAAAGAACACGCGGGGAGCATTTTGCACAATCTTTGCAGTTAATTATACGGTATTATAAAACAAGGCGCAATGTGCTTATTATTAATAACGACGAGTGATAATAGTGCTTCTATTGCGCGGGACTCGGTGTATACTTAGCTAATTATGCACGCGTTATTCATTAGCGCATTAATCAGCCTGATTTATCTTACATATCCCGGTATAAACATCCTTTCTACCTTTTTATGATAATTTGACGGACCTGTGAGGTATTTGTCTAGATAAGATCTATCGATCCGCCAAGAGATCGATGTTTCCTTTTTTTGCAATTTAGCGAGTAAACAAACGAGGAGGACACGATAAAATAGAAACAAAATAACACTCCTTGCATTTAAACTGTGTGTGTGCATGCGACTATAAGTGTGGCTGCTGCTGCTGCTGCCCTGGTTTCACCTGGTGTCGCGTCGGCTTTGCTCATGTATGTTAAGTTATATTAAGTACCTGTCCGCGTGTTGGATGCCCGCTACAAAGAGCGCCAGATGTGCCTCCCACGAATACGTGCATTTTACGCGGGGCGCAGACACTTGTAATTTTCGCGTCGGGCGTTAAACGTTAACCATTTAAATATCGCGCTCCTCGATTAAGCATACGGCTTTAAATTAAGTGAATTGCCTTTATGAGCCGCTCATTTCGGTGGCGATAGTTATTATTTCATGTAATTTGTATGCAGAGTGACGCGATATCTAGATTTGTCTTCCTTCGTCATACGATTTTTTTTTCTCCCAACTCGGAAACAACTTCTGATACTTTCCAGCAAGAATCACAGTGTGATACAATGATAACTTTATTTATTTTTGTTTAACAGTGGCACACAAGAATTTTATGACTTACTATGTCATCTGCATCTGAGGAAAAAGTACCTCGATACAAAAAAATCAGTTATATCCGGACAAGCATCAAATAAATATTTTCCTTGTATTAAATAAAATATTTTGATACAAACAAAATTTATTCGACACAAGAAAATTATTTATTCGATGGGATCTAATAGCTTATATTCTGTATCAAGATATTTTTTTTCTCTCAGTGTGTATTTTTTTTACTGGAAAGAACTTTCTTTTTCCTCGAGGCCCGAAT
Organism: Cyphomyrmex costatus; assembly: GCF_001594065.2. Classification (NCBI taxonomy): domain Eukaryota; kingdom Metazoa; phylum Arthropoda; class Insecta; order Hymenoptera; family Formicidae; genus Cyphomyrmex; species Cyphomyrmex costatus. The sequence continues at coordinate 37,388 of NW_017280355.1, read as the reverse complement.
TTGTCGAAAAAGTCACATCGATCCATCTTTTGTGCGACATTGAGTCTGCTTTTTCTTTACCACTATACTGTGTGTGTGTGTGTGTGGACTGTAAAAATTTTCTATCCCGCTTTCGCGCCAAACTTTAAATATGTATCTATTTCCTTTTAAGTAAAAGTGTACACTCTAGTAGCTACACAAAGAACAGACTTCTTTTTGGATATTGAGCTAACAGCTAACCTGTTCGCGATTTGCTTACAGAAAACACACCCTCAACTGCCACAGGATGAAACCCGCCTTGTTTTCGGTGCTCTGCGAGATCAAGGAAAAGACAGGTGAGTGATCTTTTCTCTGCAACAACACGGTCATTTGCTCTTTTTTGCCGCGCTCGATTCACGCTGCTCGGATCATTAAACTTTACGTACAAGCGACTCGCCTATTTTGTACCGCGTGCTAACGGATGAATGGAATTTTTAAATAAATTACTTTCGGATGTGACAAACTCTCGTTTACGACTCATCTTGCCACAGAGATCGTGGATTTCAATGCATTTTTTTCCCTTTCTCGTATTAGGTTGGCAGTGCCGCGTATTTTTATATACGTATGTATTTCATACGATGCAGAGAACGAATATCACGAGGATACATTATTATTTTCGCAGCGTCATTGATTATATCTATGTGCGAGCGAAGTTTTATTCCATTCGTCCGTGCGCGCGAGTTATTGTACGTCGTAAATCACAGGTCTTATTTAAAGCACTGACTTTCGGCGCCTGGTTGTGTTTGGAATTGATTTTTAAATTGCGTTTTTAACTCTCGGAATTGAACGAAATCGGTACAGTTCCGAGACGAGCTCGGTTTTCAATGTTTACGTACGTGCAGAGAAGATTCCTATTATATTATACATATATATACACATTCTTTTAATATATAATTATAATAAGACTCAATACATTTAAAAAATAATAAAAAGAAACAGAGTTACGAGCCTAAGATTCGTTGAATTATAAAATTGTTGGTAAATAAATTATGTCATTGCGTTAAAAATATAAAATTCAATAAAAACATAAAAATATATTAAGTTAATAAAAACATACGTTTCGACCTTTGTTAGGTCATTATCAATGTTTTAAAGGTCGCAAGAATTGGTAACAATGTACGAAGATATAAAATTATAAAACATAAAATATGTATAAATATAAAAAAATTAAATTGGATATGTAATCTCACTCGTATAATTGAGAAACATTTCGGAACGTCAGCAAGAGTCCACAAAACAACGCAAATCGTTCACTTATGTGGTTTGTGAAATAATTGTTTCTGTCGAAAACACATCAGAAATGTAATAAAAGTCAAATAGTAAAAGAAATTCAAATCGTAATATAATACAATATTAGTAATAAATAATAAAATAATGTATATAGTGTAAAGAGAGTCAATTTTCAAGGCAATAAATTAAAACAAATATAATGTAAAAATACAAATTATTATACATCACATTAATTATGTTAATTTAGTGTCAATTAAATTCAATGATAATAAATTACCTTGTAAAATTGTATCCAAGTACAATTATAATTTATTTGTTGTTAGAATAATGCGATGAGAGCCAATTTAAGTAATTTAAACATTCTTTTAATATAAAAGAAATAATGACAGTTTCAGTAGCATATTTTTCATAATTCTATATACAGTTCCCAATAAAAATAAAGAAAACCCCGCATTTTTTAATAATAAATAACCAAAATTAGCATATGTATTTTTTTTTCATTTTCTACGATCGACTGCTGCCAACCAAAGGTTGGCACAAAAAGGAGGGAGTATGCGTTTCACCGAAGCAAATCGGTTGTTGATATAAAAGTGCGGGGCTTTCTTTATTTTTATTAGGAACTGTACAATTATGAAGAGTACTACTGAAATTGTCATTATATTTTATTACAAGAATGTTATTGTGCTTCACAGATCCTATACGATCTTTGGGTTCTCTTCCTATATGATCGTTGCAACAGAAGCATGATAATGGGTGATAAGATTGTATTTCAAGGTGTATCAACATTGAAAATCAAGCTTACCAACTCGGAATTTAATCTCTGAACGCGAAAACGATCGTAATTTCTTCATGAATAACGTTCGAGTCGTTGTGTCGCGGCTCGTAAGCGCGCAGTAGACCGAAATCGAAAAATTGCGAGAGATCCCTATCTGCGACAGCGCAAACCCCCGCGTTGACGTTCCCTTCGACCACCCTTCGGTCGCGCGACCCCTGCGAGAACCATTCGAAACTCGTAAACATAATTTTTATGCGATGTTTGGATTACTTTTACGCGTGGATCAAGAGACCGCGAAACGCGCAATTATTTCTAGGGGACACGATCGAGGAAGACTAAGAGAAAAAAAAGAGGGAAAAATCTCGTGGAAGGGGCGAGAAAGAGATGGAAGTTACGTCAAAAGTGTTCGCTGTCCGTGGAAGGACCACCACGCCCCTCATGCTAAGCTACCCTCTTTCCCACCGCTTCTCCAGCGATGTGTGTGTGTACACGCATTTATACAAGTACATGATACACAACATACATGCACACAAGTAGGAGACACGAGGGTGTCGTCGTTGGCGTAGCACTGGCTGTGTGACGTCGCAACGACATCCCACGTTTCTGTAACGTTATGATATTTCCAAATGGGCGTTGGGTACACCGAAAGGATATCTTTTTCGCGATCAAGGGAGAACGCGAGATCGCTATTGTTTTTTTTTTTTTTTTTTTTTTTTTTTTTTTGAGAAATTTCAATGAGAGCGCAATCGTGCATTTTGCTAACGCATCTTCGAAAGCCTGCGTGCATTTTTACAGCCCTATGCTTTTTCATTGCTTTATTGCCTTTCTCGTTATATTCTCGTTTGCCGTCATTCGGTTATACTGGGATTTTAAATTGTGCTTTACCTCCAACTCACGGAGATATTAACCTTTCTACTTCAATTTTGTACAGTTAAATCTTAGTAAAAAATCTACGAGATTCACGATATTCTGTTAGGAAATTGTAGTATCTTTGTGTATAGATATTATACACAGAAAACTTTTCAAACTTTATTAATGTAATTCAAGATGTTTTATATCCAAGATGTTTTCTGAATTCTCTTTGTAATTTTTATGACTTTTTCATTGATATATTCTTTGAATATTTTATACATGAAAATACTTTATACTAAATATAATATGCTCGATATAATGGATGCTTTTCAACAAACACCACGACACAATGTAACACGATGAATCATTACATCCTTGTTGTTTGCCAACGTTAAACAGAGATGATACGATCACTGCCTTATACTATGTTTCTTGTTGGAATATATTTTGGAAAAAAATGAGTTGTGTTGAGACATTTAGAGAATATATATTTTATTGTACACACTATAAAAAGTATAGATGTAGATTTAATACCATGCCGGCGTTTATATAATTCTCACTGTGTCGCGGCGTTGATACAAACGTGTGTTGTGGATTTTATCAGCATGTGAATTTACGTATAAATTTACACCAACACGATGAGAATTATATTTAATACCCATAATGTCAAATTTACATCCATATTTTTTAGAGGGTATACATACTTTTATTCTCTTCCGCGCGTATAAAATACTTTAATTCTAGATTTTATTCGAGTTAAAATAATAATAAATAAATAAATAAAATATAAATAATCAAAATATGGACTGAATCGAAGTGCACTTCGATGCGAAAAAAGGGACGAGAGGAGAGCAAAGAATAACAGAGAAAGTTTTAGTTGGAGTTTATCATAAACAAAAAGGGCGTCAAAGTATGATGAGCACTCGAGACGATGAACCGTTTTAACGGTCCTGTATCTTTTATGAGTTCCGGCCCGACTGCGTGCAGTGCCACACGCGTGCGCGCGGAAAAATGTACCGAGAGCTTTCTCCTTCTCGCGTCACATGAGTGGAAAAGAGACACGAGATAGTCATAGTCGAGTTTATGGGCGATGGCTGACGAGGCAGTGAAAAAGTACTAAACCAAGAGGAGCAGATAAACGCTATGTTAAGCAGACCGTTTTACCAGCCATTTAATATAATCGGCTCTTGCGTTCGTTCTCTCGCGTGCGCCACTCAGATAACTTCGGATCAAGACTGTACAAGGTGGGACCGCAACTGGGGTCTTATTCCTTTGTTTGTCGCCGACGAACATCACGCTATTATATACCTACGTTGCGAATTTTTATTTTGCCAACCTTTACCCTCGTCGACCTTTCAGCGAAAGAATCTCTGAATTACGCGTGAAATTCTATGAGAATTCCAATTCTTCACCTATATAAAAGACTATATGAAAGTCTAAATGTGAAATACAACATTTGTTTCTCCCAATCAGTTGCTGCAATAGCACTGAATTATGATATCACAAAAAATTGTACGAATTTATCGTCTTGTGCGTAGGAATTAATTTCTATTGGATTGGAATAAAAGTTTGTAGCGCTATTTGTATCTCATTTGTATCATTTCACTTGTAAAAAATTTAGCAATTATACCATTCGATGGAGTAAAGTTTTAATTTTAAGAATCCGTTAATCGCCGATGATTTTTAATGGAATTATGAGCAATTAAAGTAAAAATGCTCATTTTATTTAATTCGTGATAATTTATTAACAAAAAATCTTGGAAATATTTTCAAAACATTATTTTGTAGATAAAGTTTGTTAGAAAGTAGAAAGTTTTTTTGGGTACGTGACAGGCCCAGTAAGAAGAAACTTACTTATTTGTTCAGCTCGTAGTTTTCTATGGAAAAGTTAACCAAACTCACAAAAACTGTCAAAAGACATAGCGATCTTTTGAAAGTAGAGGTTTTAAGCTTTGTGAAACCCCGTTAAAAAATTTAAATATCATTCATCTTTAACGAATAAGTTACAGCTGCTTGAATTTTCAAGTTCATAGAGAGCTACGAACTTTTGTTTCGCGACCTGTCACATTTCGTATTCGATAGAATAAATTTATTAAATATATACCGCGAGGACTTGTTTCTATTCATGAATTCACAGCTATAAATCTTGATGAAATCATAAAATTTATTTTTACCAGAAATAAATTGAGCGAATAAAAAATAATAATTTATTCCGATGCAAATAAATCACTGACGATTTTTTCATTTTTCATGCAATTTAATGCGCTTGCAATAGATCAAGGATCTTAATTTTACGTTAGTAGTCTCGTTGCGATCACAAGCAGAGAATCGGGCGATCGCACTTAACACTAATTGTACGATGCAATTACGAGACACGCAACTCGTTCGATTCGCGTTAATGGACCGCCCTACTTCCTCGAATATCACGTGTATACCGATCGATCGGGTCCTAAGAGGCAGTCAACCTCTGACTACGATTTGTCACGGTCAAATTGGAAGAGGCGCGCTTTCCTTCTGTATAACGCGCTGATCTCGAAGACCTGTTTCGGATGGAACACACCGCTCAGGACGATTTCCCGTGGGGCGCGCGTAGATCCCAAATACCGAAAGAAACTCACGGAGACAAGGCTGGCTCGAAATCCGCGGGATTTCTCTACTCGCCTTTCAACCGTTGTGTCCCCCAATCCCCTTTTTTTCATCCTCTCCTCTGTGCGGACAGCTCGCAGTCCGCATAGAGCAGCTGGCATAATCCTCCGCACCGGGGAAAAAAAAAAGAAACCTCGAGGGTGTCGGCGAGAGAGGATTAAAATCCGACCTGGTGGTTGCGCGATAAATAGTCATCTTGCGGCAATTATCGCAGGCGCGCCCGATTGCCGGACGATGAACTTTTCGGCGCACTCCGCTGAACGGAGCCCGATAAAACAAAATTAATCCGCGGCCAAAACAGATAATTCGGCCGAATAATAATCCGCGTCGCTGCCATTAATCACGGATCGGCCGATATTGATTTCGCGCCGTGGCGCGCAATCCGATTGGCTGACTTTACTTACGGTCCGTCATTGCGTATATGACGCACGTTTCGTGCGATGCAATCCGTTACATAGGGTGTCCTCCTATGCGTGGATTAGTCCGTCTGTCCGATTTTCACACCGAGGATTTATTTAATTTAGGACACCGCCGCCGCGCCCCGCGTACATCCTCGATCCTAGTCTCTGTAGTTTTGAAACAATAGCAGCAGCTCGTACAAACAATTAAAAATCCATACTCGATTTGGCCGTTGGCCAACGATAGCTCCGTTTCCTATCGCACACACCTACATAATACACATAACGTGCAATGTATGTCCGTCCGAGCAACAATGTCATATATCGTTGTATTGTAACGTCGCGCGATATTTTTAATACAGCGTGCTCTTTATCAGGAGAATCTTTTTTAACGTCAGTAAAGTAATCTATTTTTTTTCAACAACGGATATACGAAAATTTTATTCAGAGGCATGACGCCGCGCGCGTTGTCTGATATGTTAATATTAATCCAAAAGGCGAAACGGAGCTGCGAGCCCATGTGAGTCTTAAGCGCATTGCGTTTCGCTGCAACCGGCTGACCTTGATTTCGCGCAGCGCATTTCACGCTGGATTCACCCCCGTCCTTTATCTCCCGTAATTAATAGCTCCACATTTGCTTCCATTTATTACGTGAGTACGACATCGAACTGTCTTCAACACGCGCGCCGGCGGGCGATTCTTCGTCAACGATTAAAAATTGCTCTCGATACATTTCCCCCGTCGATCGCTCGCGAAGAATTCACGAAAGAATTGTAGAAAATTTTTTAATTAAAAAAACATTTTAATTTTATATTTATGTTATAATACGCTCTGCGCCTCGTGTCGCCCAGAAATTCACGCGTGTTGAGAATGTGAAAGAAGTGGAGTGGGGGGGGGGGGGGAAGTTGTTTGATCGCATATGCATCGCCTTCTGTTATTGTTACAATGTACGAAACGTGGCTTCGGTTTTCGAGAGGTTGACGCCGCTCATTCCGGCTCCAGCTGGAATGTCGTTCCCCTAGCTTCGCTTTCCTCTTCTTTTTGTTCCGCGCCTTTCGTGCTCTCTCTCTCTCTCTCTCCTTTTCTCTTTCTTTGTATTTCCATCTCTGTCTTCTTCATCCGTGATACTCGCATGCAGATGGGGTTCCAGCATCCCATCCAAGGTGAACCGGAGTCCCTTGGCCCTCTCTTTCCATCTCTCTCTCTCTCTCTCTCTCTCTCTCTCTGTAGCCTACTCGCTTTCTCCATCTCTCTTCTCGTCTCGAACTTCACGGAGTCGTCGACTAACGAGATTTGTCCGATTGCAGGGAGTTCGCTGTAATGCGCGTGCACGCACTGATTTATTGCAAAAACTTGCACATTTTGTGGTAAATCGCGGCCTCCCTTTCGTTAACGTAGTAAACGAAACGTTTCTTAACGAACGCAATCATTCCCGCGTTCCTCGCGCCACGAAACGAGAGCGTAGCTCTTGTTGATTCTCATGAGCCGCTTTAATTAACTTTGCCGATTACGCGTCACGTATTCGCTAATTATGGCGCGTGAAGCGGCTCGTCGTGACGAGCAAGAGACGGCCGCAATACGATACGCGCGAGTTATTATGCATTGTGTACCCATGCTGTACAGACGCTGATAAAGACATGGCCGTATTATCAAGTAGCAGAATTACCGTAATGCTCGCTTTACAGATAACGTAAGCACACATTGTTCGCGACAGTTTACTCGAAACGCTGTTGTTTCGGGTTTTATCAGCGAATGCTATAACTGCCGTCACAATTATTTTCGACTATTTCATTCCTTTCTTCATTCGCACCGCATCAATTCGTTCACGTTGATTGACTCGAGTCACGGTTGACGTTCGTCTAATTTAGAAAATAGACGCGTCACGCAGACCATCATTTTTAAGCGCGGGAACTTGTTACGTACCGCGACTGTGACACCGATACAAGGAAACAAAAGGAGGAATCCGTGAAAATGAAGGGTAGAAAAAGAAGGAGGGAAGATGAAAAGCTATTGTGCTGTCAAGTTGTACACGATAGTTGTAGCGCGTATACCGTTAACGGAATTGCAGTTAAGTCTCTTTAATTGCGCGGAGAGTTACTGACCGGAAGTCGTCGTTATGGTCATTGCTCTCGTGACGGGGCCACGCTCTTATTATTCGGTACTTTAATTAAAAGCTGATAGCGAGCATTTCATTAAAGTGTTATTTTTCCGAGTGTAAAAGCCGCTCTCGGTCTACGAGGAGGAGGGTCGAGAGTTTTCGCCAAATAAACAGATCCACTTGGTTCCTCGTCGAGTCGAACGACGAACATCTAGCGACGACTGAGGGACGCTTTGCGTCGTGCGGTGCCGTACGTGTGCGTGTATCTACGAGCGCAGGAGGTCGATTTAACAAACCATACGTTACACCACGATAAAATCTCGCAAACCTATAAACTTCGAGCTGGAGCTAGAGGTGCGGGTACGTTATATCATAAAAATCCAGTAAAATAAGCTCGTAAACCGAGCGAGGGAAAGAGAAGGAAAGGGGCTTTGTCGCGATGCACTATAAACTTTCTTCGCGAATACGCACTCACGCGTGTGTGTCGTACACGCGCGTGATATTTTAGAATACGTATTCGAGATCACAAAAATCGGACGAGATACTGCTTCGCAAATTGCTTGCGAACGCAGATAACATATATAAGGTAATACTGCGCGCAGTATTTAATGACACATCTTTTTCAAGTTTGTTATATTTATTTATTTATTTTTACCAACCACAGTTTTTTGATGTGTAAGATATTAATGTGAAGAGTTTAACGAATATTTTCTATAATACTCCTTTTATTTACGAATAATTAGTTTTTATTAATACAATAAAATTAATCCTCTGTTTTATTAATATAATGTAGTAATTAGCTCTAATGTAAAAAATTTTCACTCTTCATCTGCAACCTGGAACTTTGAGCTGCAGTGCAGATTTTTTATGTCGTTCTGGACTATAAAAATTTGATAAAATATATAGATTTCCCAGTTTCCAAGTGGAGCGATTGAACCCAAAAAATTTTCTGTGCAATAGCGCGCGTACGTTTATAATATTAAAAACTATATGAAAATATGTTAAAAAATAAATGTATCAATGCGTAAATACAGTACAATAAAATATGTTTAAACATACATCTATTAAAATTCTATATTATATATCTTAAAAATTTGACATTTAAAATTATTTTAATTTTTTGACTCTCATGCCCTTTATTTACATTTTTTAAATACAGTACAATACATTAATTTTTGTTCACAAATTTATAAAAATTATCAAATTTCCTGATGGAAATTATTCTGAAATTTATTTTTAAGTCGAGTGAGAGTCGCTCGACAGTCGAAAGCTCGATGAGTTTTTATTATCATAGAAATTGAATTGTATATCTTACTTATTTTTTACAACTTTAAATTTATCTATCAGAATTTACAATGAAAAAGTCTAGTATTGATGTAATATAATTATAATAAATTATTTTACACACAGGATGTACATTAGATATATAACGTGTCCTCCATATAAATCAAGATAGTTGAGATGATCTCTATTTCTTGTACGTGAACTATAACAGATGCACATGTACACCTCACGCTTCTATCCGATTCGATTTATGGATATGCCGATTTGGCTAGGTCGGTGATCTTACGATAGATTATCTCAGTGCATTCACGTTTTGGTGTGGACGAGAGAGGAAGAGTGATCTTTCGAGAGGCTAATTGGAAGACTCTCGAGGGCTACTCTCGGCGGCTCCTATACGCGCGTCATGGGCCGGCGTCCTCTTAATCGTATGGTAATTCTATGGAGATTGCATGGGGCGAGGAGAAGCTCGTAGCTCGGGATCGTTAGGCCCTTTTCGTCCCCGCTGGGACCTAAACTCACTCTGCCTCCTTCCAACTAACGGCGCTCCGCTATCTGGCTTCCAATCATTCCTCCTGCTCCTCACACCCATCATCTTCGTGTCGTCCCCTAAGAAACTTATTTTTTGTTTTACTCGTCTCGTTGCTCCCGTCAAAAATAAATCCAAAAGGTATGATTAGCTCACTTCTGTGTCTTATGCCCAAATCTACGATACACTACGAGAGAGAGAGAGAGAGACGGTCAGTTGATTCGCGATTTAATTATTTCGTGCAATATAAAAGAAAGTTTATATTCTATTGCATTTAAATATCACGTTATTTATTTAATTGACTCAATTTAATTCCTAATTAAATTAGTTACAAGACCTTTGCTGTTTTGAAAATTAATTATTAATATATTGTAAAATATAATGTCAGTGTTATACCTGACGAAATATAGCGCTCACACAGCTTTACCGTCAAAGTTTCACCTTCCTCCTCTGGCGCGTTCTCCGATTTTCCCTCTTATATTCTTTCTCGAGTAGAGACCCGAAGTGACAAGTGAATGGCGTGCTACCCTCCAAGAGGAGGGGGATAACAATAACCTCGCGCTGCTCCTCACCGCGAAATAAGTATCATACTGTCTCGTTTATATATGCAGGCGACTCCAGACACGCGACGACCTCACAATCGCCACTGTCAGTCCTTGTCGGAAAGAAGCCTGCGATTATGCGCGCGTATGTATATGTGCGCCACTTACTCTGTCGCGCGCAAATGCGAGCGTTATCGTTGATCTAACTCCATTCCAATTCCGTCTGAGTACCAGATGACAGGAGAGTGACAGCTCATCCTCAATGCGACTCGCCCCTTCCCCTCCCCCCCTGCCTACCGTCCGTCATCGAAGGAATATATCGGGCATAATTTTATCGCGAATCAAATTAGAGGCCGGTACCGGCGCGGCGGCGTTGTTCCCGCCTCATCGACCACCGCCGCCGTGCGCGCGTTATCTTTGCGCGTCAATCCCGCGCGTGCGACACCCCAATATCTCTCGTTAGCATTTTTTACGAGAACAATTTTAATTTCGGCTTCAGCGATAACCGCCTATTATTATTCCTCGCGATACCTATTCGAATTCGAGTAGGTGGAATATATTGCGATACCGTCGGCTGCTCCCGGGGAGTCCGCTTCTCGTTTTTGCGGTGCGGTGGTGCAATGTGCACGCCATTTACGGGGCGGTGCATACAGCAACGAAGGAGCGATGTTCGTATAGCGTGCGAGATGCAGCCGTGGACGCATATAACGGCGAGAGGTGCCGGCGGATAAAAGAGCGAGAGAACAGGGGCGAGCTGCCCGGTGTGGGGCAGGACGAGAGGAAAACGCGAAGAAGCTTCCATCTCGGGCTCGAGATTTCATTAAAATTCATGAACCGTACGCGACTTGCGCCTCTCTCGCGCCGCGGTGGTCTTTGAGTTTTGCGCGTTACGAAGAAGCGGCACGGCGCGGTACAGCCACCGACGTGGATGGACGAGAGAGAGAGAGAGAGAGAGAGAGGATCGTCGCGGAGAAAAGAGAGCGGAACAGGGAGAACGTGGAGGGAGGCAGAGAGCGACGTCAGCTATGAATAATACAGGGAACTTCTAATTGCGCGAGACAAAACTCCGCGTAGTTGGAAACTTTCGTCCCGGCTACGAGCGACGGTCGGGAGGAGGAACTTTCGCAACTCTCGCAAAACTTACCACTTGTTTTACCGTCGACCCATCCTCTCTTCTCGTTCGCCGCGTCGTCTCGCCGGAAGTCAGCGCGGAAACGCTGCGCGGCTCTCTTTATACCGTCTTTCCGCCGCCGCGCATCCTCGCGCGCGGCTATCGCCGCGGAATCTCGCGAACTTTGTTCTTTTCGTTCCGCTGTTTGTGCGACGATTCCCCGTGGAATTCGCTCGGAATCCTGGAAGATGCCGTTCGTCCACTCGTCTTCGCCCGCAGTTACAGTCCGCGAACTTCGTAGCTGTTGTGTTATCCAGGATAAGGCGATTTCGAATAGAAAGTATTAATGCGAGAAAACGTACAAGGCTATCTTTGATTGTATTTCATCCTCGAATCTCCTTATAAATTGAACAAAAAATGGCAAACTGCTACGCCTACGAACGTCGTCAACGAGAAAGTATACATGTATGGCATGTTGTTTGTGTTTCTGGATAACATAACAGCCTCACTGAAAAATTACTAAATTTCAATAAATATTTGTTTGAATAGCACTAACTAAATGTTTACTAAACTTAAACACGCATTTTTTAGACAAAAATCATTGATTCGATTTAAATATTAATTTTAATTGAGTATAAATAAATGAAAGAAATAATAAAGGTTTAAATAAGAAAAAGTTTATTGTACTATACCATTTATCTGCGGTGTAATACAGTCAGTCACTCATATGATTAGTAAATCAGTCTATAATATAGATTACAGGTGCTTGAACAAATTGGATAGGTTCATTAAAGTACTTAAGGATAAAAAAGAAAGAGATAATAGAAATAATATTGTATATAAGATTCCATGTAGTGACTGTGATGTAACCTACGTGGGACAGACCAAAAGGAAATTAAACACTAGAATAAATGAACATATAAATAATAGAAAACTTGATTCATCTAAACATTCAGTATTAACAAACCATGCATTACAGTGCAATCATATCTACTTTTGACTGGAAGAATACGAAAATTATGGATTCTGAATCTAATTATAATAAGAGATTAATATCAGAGACATTATATATAAAAGAATAGTTAAACGGCATCAATTTAAAAAAGGATACTAAATCTCTCGATGACATATATGTTCATTTGCTTTAACGTATTTCCGAAGGATAAGGGTGAAGGTAAAAACACGTTTGATAATATCTGTTTGACATTCTATGTTTCGAAATGTTTCGAAGCGTTATCATTTGTGTGTTACCATCCGTATAGTTAAGACATGTAATTTCAATTGTCAAAATTAATTTGTTCACCTGAGCGATATTGTATGTTAGAAATGCGTATATTAATTCGAAGTTGATTGGTTTGTTTAATTTACGTGGGGTTATTTACGGCTGATGAGGACTCTGTGAAGTCGAAACGTTCCGTACGTTATAATAAATTTATATATATATCTAACAACCAGTATAGCTCAATTGACCTGGGAGGTTTATTTTTTAATTTTTGAAATTTATTTGAGCGGATATTGATTCAATTTAATGAGTATAAATATTTAGTTACCTATTATAGTACTATATTTAAACAAGTATTATTAAAATTTAGTAAATTTTTTTTTAATACTGCAATGTCGCGACTTAAGCGATCTTGCGATCTCAAGAAATTTTCTCACGACAATAACGATTATAATAATTAATTATTGGAAATCTGGCCGCTTTCTATCACACTTCCTTCTCTATTCCATGCCGAGAGTCACGATCGTGTAGATTATCTGTTCGATGATGATTAAAGTCATTATTCGACATGCGCGAGAAAGAGAGACTCTCCTTCTCGATCTTGCTCGCAAGCGCTCTTTCTCTCTCGTCCTCTTCCTCTCTCTCTTTCCCTCACAATAGTGCTCACATAGGTGTCGGCAATGAAGAGAGGGATATCGTTTCTACGGCTAGGGTGTGTTCAACCCCCGTACTCAGGGGTGGCTGTAACGTCGCTCGTAAAAACACCGTAAACTCGACAGCAACAGGTCCCGTGTGTCTGCCGCAGAAGCGCCGGCCATGCCGCTCTCGAATATGACGGTTGATACGAGAGAGCGTACACGAAGGACCGCGCCGACGACACCTCGCTGCACCGCTGACGCGATCTTTTGTGCCATTCGCTTTGCAAAGAGACAGTTACGAATAGCGTACCAACATTTTCTCTCGTCGCCAACAATGTTTGTTGGCTCTCATCAGTTTGTCACTTTTTTCCTCAATTTCTAAATTGACATTCTAAGATGAAATATAACCAGTGATCGCAGTCTGTATGTTTTTTTTATTTTGTCCATTAAATTATCAAAACCACGCATTTCCAGACATCGCCTGGTTTAAAGCATCGATTCTAAACGTGCCCGGTATCCTATCGAGACATCTATCATTCACGAGCACACGTTTTGTGTATTTTTTATGAGTATCGTCAAACTGTATGCGGAAAGGACCACCGACGAAAAATCTCGGAAATTCTCTGCGTATCCGGTATGCACGAGGTAGAAAACGTAACCATCTTGTTGATTCCGACATTTTTACGCGAGGAGGTTACCGGAACGGTCCGGGCGACCATCATCTTCACGGAGGTTGAGGAAGAGGCGGGAGAAGCGGTGAGAAAAATTGTCACGGCGAAGGATTTCGAATTCTCGCCGCGTAAGGAGTCTGCGGCAGCAGAGCCAGCCAGCTCTCCTTCCCTTGCATGTGCATGCATTATGCATGCACAACGGCGCTGCGAGAAAAATGTCTTGGCAGCCGCAAAGCGCGGGATGGTTGCCTTGTCTCTATGTATGCGACGTTATACCAGCCCGGTATGCAGGTGTCGATACCGGGGGGTCCAGATGCGCTCAACTTTGCCCGCGGTCTTCTGCACTAATAAGATGTTCTCGCACTTATAATGACATCTATCGCGAACGTAAATGGCGATTAGCGATATAGCACGTAGAACGTACAATTATTTTTCTTTTAAGGTTTTTTTTTTTTTCAAACCAATCGAAATAGTACAATCCCGTTAACAGATTTTTTATGCTGCTGGAATTTAATTCGTTTTTTCAACACACTCTTTTATTATCAGTGACATTTAATTAATAAAAACGCATCGTTCTTTCTTGTTTTTTGAAACGCGATATTCAAAGAAAAATACACGGGGAGAATAAAAGATAAACATCTATCGAGATTAAAGCTGAAAAAAGACGAGCTATGGTCGACCGAGTCACAATAATGCGTCTTCAGTTCCATCCTCGATATTTCCACCGACGGTTTTTCCACGATTTGATATTGAGCGCCCTCCCCCTTGACGAAGGTACGGTGGGGATGAAGCTCAGCCGACAGTGGCGACCGTCCACCCTTCCTCAGGGACGGATTGCCCTCTCTGGCTCTTCTATGGACTGTGTCTGATGTCTATGGCTCCATTAGAGCCTGTATAAGAGCGCGTTTTTTCAGTCTGTTCTGATAGAATTATATTCTTTTCACATTACTATAGAAATTAAATTAATAAGGAATTATTGTAAGGAATGCACGCATATATTTCGTTATTACCTATTATTTTATACTTTACCAAATTTTATTTAAAAAGATATTTGCAAATTTATGCTACTATGGGAGAAACCCTCCTCGCTACCTTCTAATCTGGAAAAGCAAGATTGTTGAAGTTGTAAACTGTGCAATTTATGGGTTAAATGTGGATAACGAAGTTGCAACGTAGAATATCATGAAAAGTTTCATGCCAAAACTTGCAGCTTAGCCGGACGATGTTTCGCGTATAAGAGACAACCCTCTCTTCGTTAACTTGGAAACCGAAGAATCGTAGAGCCGAGGGAGGGTGGTTTTTCCAATGATGATGCAGGAGGTGTGCGTTTACGGCAGCACCCGTGGGAGCCACCGACATGAAAACGAAACGCGCGAAGAAGAAAACTCCCCGGTCCATCCTTAAAAGAGGATCTGTGTGAAAAATTTCACAATTTCAAAACATTGTGAACTTGGAGCAAGAAATTCCGGCGGGCGGTGTTATTGTCTCGATCTACAATATTCAAGTATCTCTCTCTTTTCGTTAATTTTCTTTTTTGATACAATACTTAATCACTTTTTCTCCCAAAGAAATGTCGAGTTCGACTGTAGCAATTAAATTCAGAATACAATCTTGTTAAAAATGTTTCTTCTAAAAATGTTGTCTATCGTTTGAAAAATAAATCGTTTTCGGAATTAAAATTAAATAGGATGTCATGATTGGAATTCGCGAATTGATAGATATCTTTTTGTCAATGAGACTTCTTTTTTTATTCTGCGATTTTGTTCGACGTGAAAGGATTCTGGCTATGTGGAAAGAAGAGTTCGCTGAAAGACTTTCGGGTTCTGATGGAATCCTAAATTTTAAATCGCTCCAAGGATCCCAGTCGGAAATTGAACCTTGACCTTTTCCTCCTTGACGACTTTCGATCTTTCTGATGGGATTGGTCTTACGATCGTGAACGGGCGTTAGGAAAGCACTATCGTCGTTAGGTTTTATCACAGATATTTTGGCGTCAGGTATAAAGTGCGTCTAGAATAATTTCACTAGTCACACTTTGCGGCCGCAGCACGTAAAGGCTCTTCAGTTTTATGCGTTGCTTAGCTATAAAGTGCCGATTCGACGTTGTCTAGAGTGTTGGGCTATATAGAGTTACCATAGCCGGAAATACTTAAACAAAGATATTTTCATGACTGATCTTATCGATATTAATAATGTGATTTATTAAAATTGTGAAATTACATTTAAATATATATCTAAAGGAAAATATCGATGGTTTGACAGTTTCGTCGAATATCGTTAGCGTCCCTCGTGGCTTCGGCTGGTTCATAAATTCGCCAGGGAGAACTTCCCACCAGTCCCTGGAGAAGCGGGGCCCATTCGCGGAATTACATCGTCGATATTTTTGCTTTGCGTCGCGCCGCGGCGAAAGTTGCTCGGCGACGGCGACGTCGGCGTCGGCGAAAAAAGAGCAGTAAAACGTTTCCTTTCCCGTGCTGTCCATTGACGTTTATGCGTTTGCACGCGCGGACACACGATACCCGGCTGGCCGCGCCGCCCGGTGCATTCGTGCGAATGCACTCCGGAGATTTTCCAGGCCAAGTGCCTCGGCGTTATTCGCGGGGATGCACACACGCCGTAGATCATGGTGTTTTCAGCATCCATATCCATACGTGCGTCTACGTACGATCGCATGCACAGGCCGCGCGTCTGTAGTGCCCACGGAAATGCACCGAGTTATTTTCTGACCATTGCCTCTCGTTCTCTTCGCGGAGCGCACGTACAGTCTGGTCCATCACACGTGCTGATACGGGACGCATCGCTGCACACAGAAGCTGTGCTGCCTTCAGTTATGAATTTTCTATTAATGTTACAGTTGATCTTTTTCGTTCAGGCAGGAATTCGGTAGCGGTGGACTCTCTTGTATTCGAACGCGAAGCGACAGACATTCATGAATGATTCATTAGGGAGAGACACTTGTAATCTCGTGAATATATTTCACGATTGAACTTGATCCGAAATGAAAATTTTCGTCTAAATTTGTTACGTATTTCTTTTTTAATCGTGTAAAGTGAGGGTTTTAATATATTCAATATATTTTTTTTTCACGCTTTCTTTCATCTCTGATGTCTTTTAAGACACACGCGACTGGATCGTTTTACGTGAAGCACTCTGTATATATAACGCACGTCGGTCCGTCGCTACATAGGCATCGACTCGTGCATACACGCACATATGCACACGCGCACGCGTATACCGGGTGGTCCGAAAGTGGCGTTGGTCTCGACGCGAGAGCCACTCGATCAATACACCACGTTGCCTCCACCCCCAGAAACCGTCGGTACACCCCTTCCACGCCGCCTCTGTCTCTTCTCTTTCTCTTCCATCCTCTCTTCTATCCACCGGCTACCCCTCTGCACCGTGGCCGACGTGTTCGCCCACCCCCGGGAAGAGGGACGATACGGTGGAAACGGGCTTTCGGCCGGCCGAAGACTCGGAAAGGAAATACTCCGCTCAGCAGAATTTTTCGACATACTCCTCGTGCAGTATGCAAAAAAAGGGGGAGAGGGAAAAGAAGCGATTCGGCCATTCGCGAGAATCTCTCTGGAAAACGGCATTATTCCTCCGCGAAATGCACATCTCGATTTTTCGAGAAATTCGCGAGAGCGTAAATCTCTTCCGGATAAAATGTATAAACGCGTGTGCAGGCGCGCGTAGAGTTATTTCCGGGGAAATTAATATCGTCGCATTCGCGAGTCATCCCGTCGTAACAACTTCACCCTTTCTCTTCCAATCTTCGTCGTAAATACACCGTTATCGATAGCGCTATCTCGATCTCGCATTCTCGAGTATTTGCGCTTCGCGCGCGTGGGATGATACGGTTAGCCGCTAAATAGATCGGCCACCCTCGGTGATCGCGGAAATCCTCTCGGAATTTCACCGGACTCCCGTGTTATTTTCGATGCCGACTTTATTATAAGCTCGTTCCATGGACGCGGCGGCGCGGTGGCAGTGGCGGCTTATTGCGCGAAATAGAAACGGATCCGTTCCTGGTCAGTGTTTTCCAGTTTTTCGTTGAGGCTCTTGTACTAGCTAGCATAAACAAGGTTATAGAGTCATTAGGCGATATTATGGACCTGTTTCGTCGGCGGGGCTTATACCAGAAAGAGAAGCCGGAGCGCGTAGGCGTTTTCCTGTCGTGTTTATTTAATCGATTACCGTGGTCGTTGAATTTTACAGTACCTTACCGAGCGAAACGTGCTTCTTATACCCCGCACTCGTATAAACTGTTACAACGGCGATATTCTATCATCGACATTACGATCAGAGATCGTCGTGATGTACCGCGCGGCGCGGGGAGGTATGAATAGACGTAACGTAAGCGTCTCTCTGTTTGCCTTTGTATGGTGAATATTTTTAGCGCGACTTACAATATTGAAAAGCGCTAAGAAAATATATATTATCAAGTGTGTTGGAAAATAACGAATCGTTTGCAGTTTCTAAAGGATTAAAAATTGTAGGAAAAAAGACGCGAAACGATCTATAATTATCGTATAATGCGATATTTTATGAACGCCGTAAAGGTTATAAAGCGCGAAAGGGTTCGTTTTTTTTTTTTTTCACGCGCTCGTAAAGATCGACGCTATCCGGTTCATTTTGCCGAACGAGGCGAGGCGACTGCGAGGGGTGGACGGAGGATGGGTGGTCTTCGGGATACAGGATACGGCACTGACCATGCGTGCGAGGGGTGGGTGTTTCCACCCTCCACGGACGAGACCGTGGGTGCAGAAAGGGGAGGAGAGCACACATTCGGTACACCTGCGCTGTATATTGCGGAAAAGCCGGACTTGCCAGGCAATAAGAATTTCTTTCTTCATCCCTCGCACGCCTGCTCCCTTCTCCGCGCCCCGTCGACATGCAACCCTTTATTAATACCCCCTCCTCCCTTTGGCCTGTTTCTCCTTCGCGCTGCGTCTCGTCGGTGAAGCACCACCTTCGACCTTTTTATCTACCGTTTCTACCCTCTCGTACCTCTCATTGTCTCGCAACAATGTGGACTCGGGGGCTAACTAGTTTCGCTGATACGGGCGTATTAGAGCTGCCTCGGACGAAAAAAGAAGGTGGAATACAGACCGCGCCTTTCGTCTTTCGTTCCGCGGCCCTGTAAACTCTGCACCTGTGTGAGAGAGAGTGTGTCGTGACGGAAAAACGAGGGAGGTCTCGTAACTTTGTGAACGCGAATAACGAGTTCGTTCCACGAGCGCCGCCACGAGTCCTACGGATAGCCTTACCGTATAACAGATGATAATAGATTGAAGCGAGATTCATGAGAGAGGTTCACTCGCCGAACTCACGATTATTATTCTTAGCTCGACCGTAGGCGTTTTCGCAATCGTTCGGTAATTATCTCGCCGGGCACGTTCCGAGTGATTTAATTCCCGGCGCGGGACCGCGTAGCCGCGAGCCGTTCTTCTCGCGGTTTCCGACGCGCGTGCGAGCATTCCCCGCGGTTATTAAGCTATTAAAAAGTCTGGTTATCGTTAGCCGCGAGCTGTACGTGCGCGCCAAGCCGAGACAAGTCCTCGAGGGTTTCCTGAGCAGGAATGCCACTTCAATAACGAAGCCGAAGCGCGCAGCCACGGGGAGGAGGGGGCTTAATTTGCCTCGAGACACCGCGCTCGCTCTCTCCGTGCACTCTCCTTCGCGTACATACTTATGTGCATGCACGTGTAAATATATATATATACATGTGTGTGTAGGTATCCTAGCCGGATGCCTTTCATAGTTATACTCCACCGCGCCTGTCTCTCGGCACCGTACTCACGTTTCGTCCACGTATAAACTAGAGAGAACCGCGCGCCGAAGTGCGTTCGTGTGCGTTGCTGTACACACCGAGTACATAGCACGCCGAGACCATTTTGCAGCGTTCCTGCCATTCTAACATCCGCGTTTCATTAAAAGATCTCTCGGCCCGACCTCTCGGTTGCGCTGTCTCGCGCGCCGTAACGACTGCACTTCGCATAAGACGGACCACGCCGGTGTGTGTACACTCGGTGTCTTGGAAGTGATCTCCGCGTTCTTGCGGCGGACATCGGTCCCTTGACGATCGTGTCGCCGGCATGGCATCGCGTCTAATACCGCAAACTTCCTTAACGAAAGAACACGATATACCAGGCAGCGCGGCGGAATAAATTCTACCGCGATTCATAAAGTTTGCTTCAAAAATTGCCTCAAGATATAAAATGCAATTTATGAATTATTTATTTACATTCTTTTTATTTTAAGCGCATTATACACGCGCGGAGATTCTATCATATTATTGTTTTTTTTTTTCTCTATCGTGACGATATCTGTTGTGACGTTGACTTGATGAATGAAGATAAGCGCCACAATCTTGTTATGCCTCGAAATCACGACGTATCACGATGGACGTTTCCGTTTGCATTTTGCACGTTATTGTAGGAAAAACATGTAATCGAGATCGAGTACTCCAAGATCAATATACACTGCGAACGTAGTGTCGTTGTGCAATCGCTTAGAAATTCATTGTGCGATAAAACCGCATGCGAGGACTATTAAACTTGTTGCTCTTCGGCTCGACTGTAATGGAAATGAACAATGGCTTGGTAATACTTGAGAAACTGTATAGCTGAAGTTGCAGTTCTCAGAGTAGTATACTTCGAATACTCTTTCAAATCACATCCATCGTCTCAAGTACGAATGTTTCGTATAGTAATATGTATAACTGTATTTTAGATTATAACCCAAAATATATTATGTGCACTATTCCACTCATTTCAATAATCTTGAGATGAATTTGATTTTTCTCTGCTGGCAATATGGAATTTTAATTTTTCCGTCAGTATTAGAAGTCTTCGAGAAACAGTAAATTTGTTTTATTGTATGTTCCAGATTATATTTAAATTTTAACGAGTTTTCACCATAATAAAGATGGATTATATTTTATTTATTTTTTACAGATTTACTTACCAGAATTTACAATCAAAATATCGATGATATCTTTAAAGACTCCATGTCGATAATCATATGATTTTTATTCGAAATACATGTCACGGGGAGTCGAGACTTTTTGCAACGATCTTATTGGGATTTAATGTGACATTCTTGCTTTTCTAGTCCGCGGGATAAGATTTCGCAAGGACACGTTGACAAACGTGAATGCGGCATAGTCGGTAATGCCTCCGTAAGGGAGTTAACAGTAATTCCTGTCGACCGGGGGCCCGTCCCTTTCGACATTTACGACGTGTTTTACGCGATCAAAGCAAGCCGTAACAATTATTGGACGATCTCGCGGCCGTAAAATTTTATTCGACCCCCACAGCCGTGGAGCTAGCCACCCCATCGTTGTTTCCAATCGCGAACCTAGGGGGATGCTTCACGATCTCTGGCCCCCTAGCTGCTACAAGTCTTGTTTCTTGCACGGCTAGAAAAGATTATCTCTCGAATAGAAGATGCCTTCGAATTGATTTTAAAGTTCGATAAAGTCTTCATGAATTATAAGATTTATAGATAAATTTAAATATCGCGTTGATAATTCAATATTAAATGTTAGATCAAGATGTCGGTGATTTTATATTAAACATATATTATTTTCAAGAGCGGTCGAGATTTATACCACAAGGCAGTAGAGGAACGAGGCGCCGAGCATTCTCGGGAAGCATATCTTCGCACTTATCCCGTCCAGGTGGCGGAAATCGATGGCCGCCGGCGATCGTTCCGGACACCCGGTACGTCGGGCGCCGCGCATTGTGTACATTTGGCCGCGTTTTCGCGTCGAGTTTTGATTTACGGGGTTGAAGGAGTACGAGAGGCAGGAGGGCGACCACGGTGAACGGGAGGAGGGTGAGTGTTCCGGCGGAAGTAGCTGGGAAAAAGGAGGAAAAATAATAGGAGGGAAAGGGTTGGCGGTCGAGAAAGTTGGACGGGCGGAACATGGCAAAGATATGGTCGAGCGAATTCAAGTCGTAAGATGGAGAAATAGAGAACGGGGGTTGAAAGAGGGAACGGGGAGGGTGGCGACGACGTCGATGCTGGAAAAACATCGCGGAGCGTTGTGAGCGAAATACCATAGTTCGCGCGCGCGGGATCCTTTTTTGGGTGGCGAAAGCACGGAATTGCCAGAGCGCGAAAGAAATCGCCGAAAAGAAGCTCTTCCCTCTCCCGCGAGCAACATAAAGCGGGAGATATACGCGCGAACGAGCGCCGAACTTCGCAAAACATTGTTTTCCACGGACAGAAAGAGAGTTTCGAGATTCGCCCGACCGAGAAGTCCCGTTCTCGTCGCCTCGGCACCCGGAACTTCCGCGTCGATAAATCCGCGATCAACGGCCGGGATACGTCGTGAAACGACGGGTGCGACTAGTAGGGTAGTAATTCGTTGGCGAGTTAAAGCGGAAGAAAATTTTATACTTACGAGGATGAGTATTTTCTCAAAATAATTCTTCACACGTTCAGTTATTTTATTTTCTTCAGTTGTTTCTATTAGAATTTATTTTACACACGTGTGAAGTTGGCTCTTTCGAAAAAATTAACTTTCTATACTTTATTTGATTGTGCATCGTTTGCACACTTTTAGTTCAAATGTTTTATTGGTACTATTTAAACAAATATATTTATTAAAGTTTAATCAATTTTTTAGTATATACGAAGATATAAATTTTTTAGATCTTTCAAATAATTATGTAAACCGCTCAAGTTAATGTGGAGGATAGGATATCAAAATTTTTTGCAGCATTGCCTATATATCATGCTTTTCTATACAAATATCTTGATAGTTTAATAAAATTATTTTTAGATATCAGCAAAATCCGTATGATTTCAACGAAGGATTTTTCACCGTGTATTTAAATGCTCGTTTATCGCGTGCACTGGTTTGTTTTTTTTTTTTTTTCATCTCGACATTCGAAACCGGCACGCGAGTTAGCGTCGCGTCACATCGTCTCGAACAAGCGAGGACGAGTCTCGAAACGAAACACGAGCCTGCCGTCTCGATTTCCTTCGTAAATCAGGAGAGCTCGGTATATTCTTACGGCAGGGGCGTCGATATCGGATCCCAGGGGGGCATAGACATCGGCGTCTTTCTTCCCTCTTTCAGTTCCCTCTCGGAAAACGAACGTATCGCGCCCTACGCCCGGGATTCACCCTCGAATTAAAAGAGCAGCCATCTCGGCCACCTTCCTTTTTCCTCCCCCTCTTCTCGTCTTACCCCGCTCGGATTAGAGAATGAAGGTGTGAGAAAGGTGGCGAGAAGGTGAAGAAAACAGACGTAGGAATAGAGTTGATATTACGCGAAACGCTGAATCAGCTATATTAAATATATAATTTTAAATAAGTATGTACAGTAAAAAGGAGATATATTGAAAAAAAAAAAAAAAAAAACAAATTATATTTCGCACAAATAATTTTAATAATTTTTTATCCTCTAGTTTTGTCTACCTTTTTTTAATATAGGTACAAACTATTAATTTTAACAATTGCTAACACACTCGCTATTTGACTTTTATCGCGTACATACCAATGCACATCTAGTGACATCTTCGACATTCTTCCACACCTCGTTTCCACATCCGCGTTAAAATGGCGACAACGTCGTAGAGAAAAGCTGCCCTAATCTCGCGAACGACACCGGCTGTGCGATAACTCAGACCATCCTGGCGAGTCTTACAGCGGGGTACCAACCGGCGCTCTTAAAATATGCAAGAGAAAGAGAGAGAGAGAGAGAGTGGCCGGAATCCGCGACGAAACACAACCCTCGGGATAATTTAGATTCCTGGAGCGAAGCATAGCAACAGAGAAGACCGGTGGCAGAACGCCGGCGGTGTGTATTGATCTAAACGGGAACCCGTGAAAGCAATTAAGATAAGGCACGGTAACAAAGGGTTGTCGGCTGCTACCCGCTTTTCGCGGTGGAAAACAACACGGTGACGGCGGATAGCGAAAGGGACAAACGGGAGTATAGATAATATGTAGCGGATACGTGAAGGAGGAAATACGAGGTTGATCCTAGGCTGGATGTTAAAGGTAATCGAGAAGCTCGACATTTATTACAAAAGCGGGCGATGACTAGAACCGAGGTTTTGACCCATGAAATTATAATCCGCTTGTGATACCTAAAGTTGCCTGAGCTACTGCTACGATGCCATTCGTATTCATCGAAGCGAGTTATTCGTTCGTGTGTTTGGTCGCTTGCTTGATCTGGATTCGATTTTACTTATATAAGACTTATATAATTACAATTTAAAATAGTCTTCTCAATGAGAAGAATGACTCTAATCAATAAATAAGAGGAATCCTATTTGTTTGTTAAAACAGATAAATATTAGTTGCTTTCCATTTATACACGAGTGAAACTAAGTCTGAAGTGAGCTGAGTATAAAATACTTGTCAGATTAATGACGTCACTACTTGCTTACTTTGGTAAAATTAACAAATAACAACACAGGTTTATAACCTCACTTTTAAAGTGAGTCTACGAGACTCTCAATAAAGCACACGGTCTCGATCTTGTGCAGTTTGTAGGTGAAAACTCAGTTGAATCTCACTTCTCAGAATGCAAAAGGAACGCGCATTCAACTGAGTTATGACGTCACAAGTGAGAATTATCTGAGAATCGGAGTAAATGGAAAGCAACTATTAAGTGCTTAAATATTTCTGTGTGAATTTATGTATACATACCTGATTCTGCAAACCGTTTGCAGAAACGCAAACATGAATATAGAACCAGAGCAGCGTAATATCACATATTAAATTGATAAGCAATTTAATAATTTACATACGAAAATATCTGCGATTCACCACTCGTCATAATCAAAGATATTAGGGTTAACGTTAACGTACCATTTTTTTCAAGATGACATGGTTTTCTTTTAATCGTTTAAACGTTTTCGCGGTACACGAATTAGTCGTGCAATTAGCCTGCAAATAAGCCCCTCTTTCAATAAGGTGTTGTATTAATGTACTTCATTCGCGCGCAAACAACCCTCGAGAACGACGAGCGTTACGTTTTAGCAGGTATGAGTTTATATATACTGGGTGTCCTATATACAGATCCGCGCGTCGCACACGTGTCAATCGTAGATAGGAGAGAGAGGGAAAGGAATAGGAGGAAAATGTGGCAGAAAGACAGAGACGTGGGGAGCAACGAGAGCAAGAGCAAACGGCTCGAGCAGACCGTCTGAGTCGTAAAATGTTAACTGCTAGTAAAACTGAGTTTACGCGCTTGTAAGGACCCCCGCAGGAGGCTGCTGCCATCCCTGGCCCCTCTTCAGCTTGGCAGCACGCAGAGTCACCCCTTACACCCCCTAATAGCCAGATTATTGCTCGTAAGCCAGCCACCCCCGCCGTCTGCCCGCCTCCCGCATGAGCACGAAAATAATTCCGAAAGAACGTTTAATTTGCACGCTTTCTTAGACTCTCTCTTTTATTGGATACGTATAAGGGGAGTATTGTCACCATCTGAATTTCGAAACATCGTCATACATACATATATATTTGACATCAATTTAACTCGAACAGTTCTATTAACTCTTTCGATCATCAACTTCCCTTACGAGAGGGAAAAGATGTTAAATGAAGAATAATTTTGTAAAAAATAGAACGCTAAAGTCACTAGATAGATGAAGATAAAAAAAATCACAATTTGTCCACCATTAACCTCAAATTCAAAAGTTAATGCAATTATCTTGACCTTTGTCAAGTTAATATTTAAAGAGTTACATAAAATGTGTATATATAGGGGAGAGTAGTGTAAATCGGATCTATTTGCAGTTTTTGTTCTCTATAAGTCCGATTATAAAACCAATGGTGCCGTTGGAAAGATCATTTAATTTTCTTCATTTTTGCTTCAGACCATTTTGACGTATCTCTTACTTGTTTATGTCGAACTATAATGGAAAATGTAAAAATGTATTTTCCGGTCCGATTTGGAACTATGAGTTCCAATTTTTATGGACTTTTAGATAGAATTGTTAAATATTTTAATCAATTTTTGTTAATATTGAGTAAAAACGAGCAATTTAAGACTCGAAGATAAAAATACAGTTTATATTATTAGAATTAAAATCAATAAAAAAAAAAATTTCATCAATCTGAGTCTGATGAAACATGATATTTTATTGATTTCTTAGACCAGATCTGATCGGTCGATGACCAGTACTACAACCAGGTTGTGGCGAACCTTCATTCTTTGATGAATTAGCTTGCTTACTCTTTTAAGTGTTTTTTGTATACATAGATCCGATTTGATTCTTTCGAATAATTGGAACAAATTTTACAATAAACCGCAAAAGTAATCGCAAAACTCTTGATATTTTTGAATTCCACATTCGTTCCAATTACCGTCCAAATTTTTAACATCTTTTAAATAATGATTTACAAGGATTTTCTTTTTTAAAAAAATTTTCGTACAATAGCCAAAAATACATATTTGCGTCTATTCTATGAACGTTATGACGGAGTACTGCCAAACTGCTGTCACATGTTCAGTGTCTTATAAGGACTTTACATTGTAAATAGCACGCAAATCTGCTTAACCGCATTTATTTAAATTAAAAAGGTCCGACTTGAAACACGGTCCGATTTAGAACATTCTCCCCTACTATCCGGCACTAATTTAGCTCAAAATGTTAAATTGCAATACTTAGTCTATTTAGTGACTTCAAAACACGGTTTTCGTAATAATTATATAAGAATAATTATTACGTTATGTGCTGAGGGATTTATTTTCTCTTTTTTTCAAACTATGTTATATAAATTATAAAATAAATGTCGATTACGAGGATTAAAAGTAATATCTTTTTTCATAGATAAGAGGATAAACATTTATTTCTACCTTAAAACGAGCGCTCGTATCAGCGATCGAAATTGCTTGGCCTTTTAACTTTCAATGGTGCAAGTTCTTCCGCACCGCCGTAAACCGGCGTTTTATTCCACCGCCCTCGGCGAGCGACGCCGTCCAGAGGTTTTTCATTTTTAATTACCCACAGCGCCGTGAAAAGTTCTCGACACTGCACGAAAGTTTTAATGGCTGCGTTGACTGTCGTTAACCCCTTCTTAAGTCACCCGTGGAAGTGCTGCGGAACGTGCTACGATTTCGAAACTTATTTGACTTCATTCTCGGAGCTCGTTTGATTTGACGATACCTTTCTTCTCCATCGTGATTCAACATCATTCATTCGAAACGTCGCTGAAGAAATAATGAATCAGCGTTTGCTCGAAATTTAGAAATAACAGACTCATTCTCGGTTTTCGAAATTTAATATCGTAAATCTTATTTTGCTCTTTTGTAAACAATATTTTCTGTAAATTACCGCAAGGATAATTAGCTTCAAGAATGCAGAAATTACGCTATTTACGAGTCTTGTAATTTTGTGCTTAAAGAAATGTTTCCCTCTGTCACTTAAAGCGACACGTCTTCTCTATAGGAATCCCCCTAGAGTCTTGCCGAAGAAACATAAGTCTAGCCCCTCTGTTCTACTGGCATAATAATTGTTACACTTCGTATAAATGCATTAGCTCTGCGCATTCGTTTCACGCTTCCGCGAGTCCACGAGAAGTCTCGTTCGTTTCCCCTTTCCTTTGTGTCTCCGGGGACTTTTTTCGCGAGCTGTGGCGAAAAGTGGCGGACGAGAAAAGTTTTCAGCGAATTCAAATAGCGACTTGGGCAATTGCAAACGCGAATTCATTTATAAAGTCACACCCAGGCCGAAGGAACGTAATAATCTGAAATTATCGTTCAAATTTTGAAGCGAGAGAAACGTAAGAAATAATGTTAAAATATTCGCAAAAAAAATTGATGATAAATATGAAACAATTTTATCGTAAAATCAATCTTAATTTTTCAAAGATAATAATCAGTAAACTTTTTAAAAGTTTTTACATTATGCCGTAATTTGTCAAGATTTTAGGTTGACTAGATATATAATCTTGCTGTTTACACAAGGTATATATCTTGCATGACGTGCAGAGTACATACAGTCTTCTCTGACGAAGAGATTCCTCGTGACGCTTCGTCAAAGAGGCTGAGAGTTCTTGTTTCGCTTGCATGCTAGCGTTTGCCTCGGGTGAGGGTAGTCTAGTAACTGTCGAAGACGACACGGTTAACATCTTCGTGGTAGTAGGGAGTTTCGCGCGAAGATTGGGGGGGGGGGGGGAGGGGGGTGTATACGAAAGGCAGAGTATAGAATGTCCCTCGCTCTACGGTTTTATGGGTCGTCCAGTTCCATCATGCGCCATAAAAGTACAATAAAACCGCTGTTACACCATGGAGAACTACCCGTTCTAAACCACTGCGTGCAACGGGCCCTTAAGACGAGAAGACAGACGGAGACGCTTGGGAAGACGACGACCAGAGGCAAAATTGATTCTTTTATGATCGACAAACGCGCGACCCCGAACTAGGATCGATTTGCAAGCAACCCATTTTACTTTTACACGAATACATGCGGATGTATTCCCTATTGTCTCTTCTTCGAGATCCTTTAAATCGAAAATTAATCGTTCTAAATAATTCCGAGTATAAAAGTTAAAATACAAGAAATACAGAGTGATTTCAGAAGTCACATTCCCGTAAAATAATTTATTCTTTGCGAATTAAAATTATTTTGTTCTAATATTACATTCGTATGAATATAATTTCAACGTGGCGCTTTCGTCTGTTTTCAGTTTTGTCACTGAGAAACACGCAAGAAGAGGAGCCGCCAGATCCGCAGCTAATGAGGCTGGATAACATGCTGATCGCCGAGGGAGTTGCTGGACCAGAGAAGGGCGGTGGTGCGGGGGCCGCTGCATCGGCATCCGCGGCAGCTGCGGCCGGTCCACCCGGGCAACCGGACAACGCGATCGAGCATTCGGACTACAGGGCTAAACTAGCTCAGATTAGGCAAATTTATCATCAGGAATTAGAAAAATACGAGCAGGTTCGTGTAAAGAAAGTATCCACAAATATTACATCGCGCGTGAGTGGCTTAAAATATCTATATTTCAGCTTTTGCGAGA
>NW_017280355.1:0-8337 GCF_001594065.2 Cyphomyrmex costatus | reverse complement strand
GGGGGAGGGGACACCGTGCGCTTTTGTGTATTCCGGATTTCCGTTTGCAAATTGCATAATGGACACTCTCGTTTGGTTTGCCGAATTTAATCTTGATGAATTTATAAATATACTGCAAACGCAAAATGGCCAACCGACCCATTAAGCCAAACGGGTTAAGTTTAACTCGCGTATTGATTTTCGCAGCGCGCGGCGCCGCAGTCAAACATTTTTACGTTTGCGCGCGCGACGTCGCAAAATCCCCTCTCACTCCCATGAAAATTATTCATTCCGAAGAGGGAGAGAGAGAGAGAGAGAGAGCGAGCAAGTGAACACGCTCGCTTTATGCAAATCCCGCTTATGAATATTATTCGCCGCGAGCGAGCGAGCGAGCGGCGGCGCGGCCCATTATCGGCGCCATATCGAGTATTGAATTCGGGTCGCAGAATTACATCGGTCGTTTTATCGTCGTCCGACTTTGTGAGCGCGAAAAGAAAGAGAAATAAAAAAATAGAGAGAGAGAGAGAGAGAGAGAGAGAGAGAGAGAGAGAGAGAGTGAGAGAGAGAGAGAGAGAGAGAGAGAGAGAGAGAGAGAGAGAGAGAGAGAGAGAAACGGAAAAGGCGAACAGAAAGGCTGAAATGAACTCGCGGCGCGTAAACGAGCGCCGTTATTCACTCTCGCGCCGGGAGAACTCTCGGCGAAATGAAAAATTTAAACGCGTAACCTCGTGGTTATCGTCGAGATCCGGCGGCTGACAAATTTCGGCCATCCCGGAGCGCTATCAGCCGGCTCGATTCCACCATCGATAATCTCTCCGCTCGTGAAATTCAACGACGTCGACGCAAATTTATCGTTCGCCGACGATCTCGCGGTCTCGTTAAGGTTGCGTAATATGCTGGAACGAATTCTCACCATGATACAAACGACGATCACACGGCGGTCACGAGTCCGCGCGATAAAACGACCGATCGAAAATTCACACTGTAATTTCGCGTAATCCACGGGTATTAGACGGTGATTCACTTCATTAATAACGCGTTATTAAATCGCTAGTGAGATGATCGCCGTAATCAAGCGATTTTCACGGCACGTACTTTCACGATCTTCTACCAAAAGGAAAGCGTCAACAATTCCCTTGCGGCGTGTCATACATATACAGGGTGTCTCACGAGGAAAAATTAATATTCTAGGAGGTGACGGTAATATTAGTCATTTTGAGTAGAAACGTTCATATGAAACTTTAAAAACGTGTCGCTCGAACAATGGATTATTAGAAAATGTACGTAGCTTTCTTAACAGTCATTTTCAATCTCGAAATCCGTTCAGAGTAAAACACGTACCAAATGCACGTGGTAATGCTATAATAACATTAGCAATGGATCACGACACGGCGATAACCCGCAAACTCTTTGGCACCTCTGCGAAAGAAAGTACCCGTGAAATAAGCCTCAAAAGAATGGGACACGTTCATATAAACCTTTTTACTTAAAATGAAAGCTTATTTCCCAGAATATATTGATTTCTTTTCTTCTGGAACACCCCCTATATATACATAGATTTTAAATGGATATTAAGGGACCTACAGGCCTATTCTGTAACTTTTGACGACAGTTCGAGATCGTTATACTGTTGTTGCTCGCAGCTTTTTCATCACGCGCAACGACATCACTAGCTAGTAAAATTGCCGTTAAAAAAGTTACGGAATAGGCCTACTGACATCGTCTTTTTCCGGCAAAATTACCACCTTTGTTGCGTACTAAATTCGTATTAGTTGTGAAATACAGAGTGCTATATCTGTTTGACACGATTCCGTCGGAGTGTGGTCGTCACGTCAGCGTTCTCTTAATGATTATGACAGAAACGCGTATGTGGCGACTAGCTCGAAACGGGGGGACTGATAAGACGGAGAATGTTATGCGCGTTGAAGAGAAACGACTGTCGTTAAGTTGGTCTCGCGTGCTAATGAAACGGCCCGCTCGCGCTGCTAAGTAAAATCTCGCGTGCCGGACCCTGCCTGCGTATGTCGCGTGATACACGGGTTCTTTCAAGAGGACGCAAATCACTGCGTCGAGATATTGCCGCGCTCCGACGGAAATTCGACGATGTTATCGCAAGCAGTTTCATTAAGAATTTCCCCCTCGGTCGCTTCCTCTTCAAATCGCTGCCATGACCCGGTCGCGACGCGCGACGTGGCGCGCCGCGATAACTCGACGCGACAGAACAACTTCGACGCTAGATAAGACCCTTGTGAATTTGGTAAAATAAAAGTAAAAAGGTTTCTCAGTCGATTAACTCGAATAAATATAGGGTAAACCTGGTATATACGCCGCGTCAGGAAATACGCCGCAGAAGTCAGAAAAAATAGAAGGATTGGGGATAATTTTCCGTCAATTACTTTGTTACATGCCTTTATGGTATATTAGTATTATGTTATGATTTCAGTTCTTTACTGTTAATATTAATGAAATTATTGCGAGTTAAATCGATTTTTTACTGTAATAAGTAGTGCCATCATAATTTATAATCTACATAAAATGATTATTATAGAGCGTATAAAAGACTTAGTGGTTATTTTGCAATACATATATGTATAGAGGAATAGTAAAGCATGTTGTATAGCAAAATACAAGTGCTTTGCTCCTGTATTGTTTGTTTAATTAGTTGTCATATATATCCCATCTATTTGGGATATACGGCATTTTTAGCGAGCGGGATGCTGTGCCGCAGCACAGACGCTCTATTTAAGAAGTTTTTGTTAATTCTAACAATTATACATTGCATTAATGCATAAATGTTGATAAATCTTAAACGTTTAAAGATTATTTTCAAAGATTTGAAGCTATTTTAAAAAATTGTATCAAGTCCTATTTGTATTCCAATTTTCATTCTGAACAATAAAAATTGTCATATAACAATGCAAGTTTACGTCGTCATTTTACATCTTATTTATAGATTATTTGTGATTTTCTTATGAATTATATACGAGTGGCCATATATTATCCCCCCCCCCTATGGGATAAACGGCAAAAATGCAGGGGTTTGAAAAAGTTACTTTTTAATATGGAAAATAAATTATTTTGGATTTCTAATATTTTTTTTATAGTAGTAGATGATACAAAGTTTTTATTTGTATAATTAATTTGCTTTAAACATAGTAAATAATAATTGATAAATTAAGTTTTCGATAGGTGCGGCGTATATACCGGGTTTACCCTATTAATTAAACGATCAAAGCTCCTCTCAAACGCACGCGCGTGACTATAAATTAACAATATAATAATCTGAATTAATTAAACGATCAAAGCGCAAACATTTTACAAAATTATTACGTGGGAAATTTTCTCAAATGATACTTGGAATATACGCTGACTCTTGCACGGCATAATTTTACTTTTGATTATAATTTATTTTGAAGATAATTCACCACACGATGTAGGAGGTATCCAAGGCAGACGCGCGATTATCATGCCGTCGTGCGGCGATTAGAAAATCTCACGTACTCATCACCGGTCGTGTTCACATCCCTTTTTCACCGGCGGGACAGATTACCGGTCATTCCGCTTGACATACGCGCGTAAAAGCCCTTACATTCGCATGACGTCGCGCGTAATCGGCCATTTTTACCGTAAATAGGGCCCGCTCATCGGCCCCACGCGCATAACTCTTTTTAACGCCGCTCGCGTTTTCGCCGGCAGTTTTTCCTTGCCGCTCGCGTACGTGCGCTCCCTGGGCGGATGTACACTCGTGTGCATGCACACCCACGTGCTTTAATTGCCACACCCGCTTCGACCCCATATTTCACCCGTGTGTCAGCGGGCTTGATGTTTCCCCGCGGTAAACACGCACAGCCCCGGAGGTCCACCGGCGCATTCGTCAGGGTCGGATTAAAAGGGCATACTGTATTTTCGCGCAAAATGATTTTAATGTAACGCTTCGCCAGTAACGCGTCGCGTCCTTTTATTTTAGAAAGTTAGGAGCCGCGTTAACGCGTTATTATTATCTTTTTTTCGCGATTTAAAGCGTACGAGCGCGAGCCTGCATCATGGTCAGCCGCCGCGTCGATGCGGAAATTGAAGATTACAGTTCTTCGAAAGTAGCAATTCGCGCTGCCGTCGGTGAAAATCGTAAACGATGATTCGTGACCGTCTTCTGGGATACGCCCTGGATCCGCCCCTGTAATGCGTGCGTGGCTCTTTGTAACCGCAACAATATGCACGCCGAAAACGTGCAATGTATGCATTCATTCGCGTGCACTTTGCGATGCCGCACTCTCGTGCGTGCCGAGGGGTGGTGCACCTATAAACGGGGCCGTTAACGAGTTTTAAATCTTCCCCCGCTTTTCCTTCGAATTATTCCCTCTCTCTCTCTTCCGTAATCTCTTTCTTAATTTCGAATGGACTTCCATGAAATTACCATTAGTAGCTTAAATTATACGTGAAAGAATTACGAGTATATAACGACAATTTGTTAAGCTCCCTCCCGCGAGAAGAAAAGAACTCAATTGTTGCGCGTGCACAGTATAGATCCAGAGGAGGAAAATTCGCTAAAACGTACGATATAAATATTTCGTCGGATCTGAAAAGTTCAGTAATTGGTTTAGTTAGCGGGCCAACGTTGTGTCAGGACAGAAAGTTCGGCCATAAGCGAAATTTACTATTCAAATTCGGTCGACTCTGCTGCATTAGGGTGAATGTCTGCCTGACTATGCAACATGGCGTGACAAGCACGAGAATAGAACCGCATCGGGTTTTACGAGATCGCGTGATCACCGCCAGCAAACATCGTCTCTACCATGAATTTCGTCGGTGCATGCCCGCCCGCCTTTATTTTATCCGATTCCCAACTCTGATTCCGACCGCGCGCGCACCACCTCGGACTATCCCTATGTATTGTATCTCGGAAAAAGCAATGCAGAATGCATCTTCCGTTTGCGGGAGGGGGAGGCGCCTTTTTACGCGCGCATAAATATTTTGTTTTACTGCCCGTACGGCTGTATATCCGTTTGA
Source organism: Cyphomyrmex costatus (assembly GCF_001594065.2). Classification (NCBI taxonomy): domain Eukaryota; kingdom Metazoa; phylum Arthropoda; class Insecta; order Hymenoptera; family Formicidae; genus Cyphomyrmex; species Cyphomyrmex costatus. Next base: position 3,351 of record NW_017280355.1, on the reverse strand, counting down.
CTGGTATGAGCCACCGTAAATCGTATTATAAGTATGATAGCAGAATCTAAATATCTCTTCTCGACTATTGCCATAATTTGAGAAAAAAAGATGCTCCCAACGGAGTAGTATTTTATTGAGAATGAAACGGGACATTGGAATAACTTGAGTAACGGGTGACATCTTTATATTCCTTTAAATAAACTAATTAAACCGTCATGTTATTTATTACGATCAGGAATGAAAGAAAGGGTGGTGTGTCTTAACGAAAGCTTTAGTATCTCTTGGCGAAGCGAATTTTCTCACGACGCTGTAATTTTACTGCGACACGCTCTATTAATACAGATGCGTATGCGTATTGTGAGAATATATAACAGAGGCCAGCAGCATGCCTGGGTTCGCCAACGTTATGGAAATTCCGACGTGTGCATTGCTAAATATACTGGCGCCTGCTCCCTCTCTCTCTCTTTCTCTCACTCGTCGCGGTTGTTCCCGCGGTTAGGGAAACAACCCGGAGAGAGTTCCCGATGGTTGCATAATCGAATTTATGCTTGCGGCTGATTTGTATCGTAGAGAGTGGCATAGATCCTAGCTATTTTGCAATTCAGTCCTATCCCAAGTGTCCAGATTAAACCAACGTCATCTTTGAAGGTTAAAACTTTGAAATGTCATTCCCTCTCTCTCTCTCTCTCTCTCTCTCTCTCTCTCTCTCGGAGTATCCCGGAAATATATAGATATCGATAGTCTCTTTAAGCCTTGAAATAATCGAAAATATGAAGATTGATTCTTTCCTACCATTTTTTGCAAACGAAAATCAAGTATTTTATCCTTAATTTCATCTATTTAGCTGATCCGACATAAATCAAAGAATTTTTATTATTTGAAGGATTTATGGAGATCCCAAAAAATATAGTTTGTCATTTATAATTGGTTAATCTTACATAAATCAAAGAATTTTTATTACTTGGAGGAATTTATCAAGATCCCAAAAATTACTAGGTCGATTATAATAGTATAGAATCTTGTATGCTTCAAGAGAATTATGCAATAAATTACATCGCTTACCACATGTTAAACCCGTCTTGATATGATTGATAGGATTGCAAAGGGTTGATATTATCGATTCTCAGTAGCGTAAGAACCTATCAGATGATAGTATCATTTACTTGGAGACTTAAAGCGTTTCAGAAATTAAAGGAAATCAGTCCGGAGAAATGTGACTGGCTTTTCCATCCAATTCAGCAGCGTTCCGTTCCTTCTTTGCACCTTCTCCCTCTCTTTGTTCCTCTCTTTCCTTCTTTCTCCGTCACGTGCAACAGCCGGGAAGACGGGAACGGGGTTGATCCACCCCAGTTGAGTCCCGCGCGAAGAAAGGAACGAAGAGGAAGAGAAGCCGCATAGTGGATCGAGGGAGGAGAAAAGGGAGAGGGGAGTTCGTCGGCGGAATGGAATCCATTTCGAAATTGCAAGCCACCCTGTTCGATCCCCTTTCTCCACCACCCCACCCTCCGTATCCCGACACCCTCCCGCGGCCTTTTCCTGGCTCCTTCCCTCAGGAAAAGCCACTCCCCCTGCTCGACTCACACCGCTCGTCTCGCTCTCTATCTCTCTGGCTCGCTCCCTTTCGGGAGACAGCGTGCTCGCCTCGAATACTGATATCGAGCAAAGTCCTTTTTCCCTTAAACCGAGCAGCCACCAGGAATAATGCATTATACGTACGCGTCCTTCGTCTCTCACTACCTCTCTCGCTTCGTCGCTCGACTTTTCCTCTCACGCTCTGATCATAGTACTTTCCTTCGTGTCTTGCTAAGTCTTAGTCTCCTTCGCCTTTCATCATGTCGACGAGCTTGAAATGTACCCAAATTTGTCCTGAAATAGTTTTACATTTTTAATTAATAGTTTGTCTCATAATGAATGTGTCTCTTACATTAGATCGACGCGTCCCCTCCTGTTGAATGATTAATGATTGGTGAAACTCAACGCTTTGTCTTTATTTGTTTTAGGCCTGTAACGAATTCACTACTCACGTAATGAACCTGTTGAGGGAACAGAGTCGTACCAGGCCGATCACGCCTAAAGAAATTGAAAGGATGGTCCAGATTATCCACAAGAAGTTCTCAAGCATCCAGATGCAGCTGAAACAGTCCACTTGCGAAGCTGTGATGATCCTGAGGAGTCGATTTTTGGACGCTAGGTTCGTGTTCAAACACTAACGCAAATAATAGATGCATATAGTATACAATATGCATTTAATTTATCATTTTCTTTGTTTATCCAAATTCGGATAATATTCGCTGTGTAATTAACGTGATACGAATTAAATTTTGTTGCAGACGTAAAAGAAGAAATTTCAGCAAACAGGCGTCCGAAATTCTGAACGAATACTTTTATTCTCACCTCAGTAATCCCTACCCAAGTGAAGAGGCCAAGGAAGAACTTGCACGAAAATGCGGAATTACCGTGAGTCAGGTATCGTCCATTATCTTTTCTTATATATGTATAGGTATATTAGATGATGAATTTTTGCAACTTATATTCGGTGCCACGCCATGACTTTTAATTTGTCAAGTAATTTTAAATGTTTGTTAACCTTATTCTTTAACCACTTCACTGGTAATGTATCATATGTGTAAAAAAAAAAAAAGTGCCACGACTGGTAATGTATCATATATGTACATCTTTACATAACTTCCACAATTTTCAACGAATTCGCATAAAATTTGGTATATTATAGTTTTTTAGATCGCTGAATACGAATCTGATGTCACAATTTCAAAATTCAAAATAGCGGATCCAAGATGGCGGACCGAAATTCAAAAAGTTACTTGATCTAACTGAAATTTGTTACTCGGGGGTTTTTGGGGTCGCTGATTACGAATCTGATCTCAGATTTTCAAAATTCAAAATGGCGGATCCAAGATGGCGGACCGAAATGCAAAAAGTTACTTGATCTAATTGAAATTTGTTACTCGAGGGTTTTTGGTTTCGCTGATTTCATTTCAATTCAAAATGGCGGACATAATATGGCGTGAAAAAATTTAAATAATTTTACAGTGCCGTATATTGCCAAATCCGATGTCGAATTTCCAAAATTCGATAAAATAAGTCAATACAATAAACAGACTTCCTGTTGCACGAAACGAATCTTCGAAAACAGCCAATAATATTCCAAGCGGCGCCTCCGGCCTCCTTATGAGGAAAATCGAATCACGATTTGAAAACGGGAGCGCTCGTCGCCTCGCCGCGCCGCCTAGTGGTTGACCATACGAAATCGCAGATTTTTGATCCGCAATTTTGAATCTTTAAACAAATGAATCACTTGAAATTTATTTGAAATCATGTTCAGATAAACACATTTTTTTGTGAAAAATG
>NW_017280354.1:0-539 GCF_001594065.2 Cyphomyrmex costatus | reverse complement strand
CCCCACGGTAACGTCTCCGTAGAGTCCGGTACGACGTATCGTTTGTCGTCGTACGGACTCAGAACGATCTTCTTCGTTCTGCCGTGTACACCCGGTGTAACTTCGATCGTATACACGCCTGCCTGCGCGTTATTTCGATGTCATCCTTCAGGCACCGGGTGTAATCCTCGAACGATATCGTTCGCGCTACGACGCTGCTCTTCACTCCCTTCGCCTTCTTCGTGTCCCTCTTTCCGTCCACGCGCAACGCGTACATCTTTGAACTCGGTCATGATGGCGCCGTTGTTTTCGTCCTTCATGAGACCGGGCATCTTCTTGTTCGCGAGAGGCATACCGTACGCGTTGTCCGCCTGATAGTCGCTCGTGTCGAATCTGTCTATGTCGCGTTTCATCGCCGCGTACACGTCGTCGCATTCGACGTGATAAATGAGACTGTCCGTGTCGGTGTACATAATTTTACATTTTTCCTTAAACGTAGGGTGAGTCGGGAGGATCGCACCAAACTCCAGGAGTGTATTGTACATGTAAAAATAATAAAA
>NW_017280353.1:23825-24847 GCF_001594065.2 Cyphomyrmex costatus | reverse complement strand
GACTCCGCGACGCCTATATATTCGGCGGTCTAAGGACCGGCGGGAGAGTCTTGTCAAACATCTGAACGTAACGATACGTTACGCGCGTCGCGAGAACCGAGTCATATTACATCCGCTATAACGAGTGTCGCCGACTTTTTTTAAAAAAGTGAGTGACAACACCACGCAGAGGTCGACGCCCGGAGCTACCACGGTACCAAGGAAGGCTGCCAGGACCCGAGGCATTACAAGGACCAACCACCAACGACCTTGCATCGAGACGGTGTCAACAGAGGAGACAACACGACATCGACAGCTGACACGGACTGCCAACTCCGCAGAACTTCACATCCGAACAGCTGAGCGAGCCAAGCAGCGCAACAATGACGCGAGCGTTTCTCCTAATGTAAGTCGAATTCATATAAGCGATACAACTGTGACTTTGTTATCACGTCTGAAACAAGAGACACACAGAATACTGACCCGCGTAACCGTAGGTTAATAATCGACACCGCCGAGCGAGCAAATAGCGAACCGCCGTTAAACTTAACTAGTAACGCGCACGATAACATAACCGATAATTCGAATCAGTTAATCGACAACGATATAAACTTACCCCCATACGTGATAACAAATCGCGAATTCCAGTTAGATCTAAACGATTTTAACACAATAAAACAAGACGCGACAAAACGCGATAAAAATATAATTGACACGGACGAGACTACTCAAAACAGCCGTGACATGACGACGCGTACTCCACCCAGGGACAATACCCCTGAACGTTCACCGACAACAGGCGCAGATAACGCCCAAAATTTAACCAGCCCGCAAGATCTCGGTACTACTGAAAATAGACGTGGTAGAAGAAAAGTGACCTTCCAATTAGACGAAGACGAAAACGATAACACCGAAGGTAGCCCCCTGGGCCATGCAAGCTTAAACGTAACGGAGATGGAACTTCTCGGAGGAACCACGGGCAGATCGCGAGTAACAAATAGACAGGACGAAGTCCTAGATCGATTAATAGCAGCAATCGCCGG
>NW_017280353.1:6868-16318 GCF_001594065.2 Cyphomyrmex costatus | reverse complement strand
AAAAATGAAAGACGTTCTTCCTTGAGTGATAATTCTTTACCTCGTCTTATACGGATCGCTACGAGTAATATGAAAATCGACGTTTCTGCTTTCGCCCGTAAAAGATTCCGAAAATCGGATTGAATTTTCTTAATTCGATCTGTTATTTTGTTCAATTATTAAAAATTTAAATGGTCGTACAATTCATCATTTTTATCAGTGGACTAGGCCTACTGGGGATACCACTTAAAAAAAAAACGCGTCAACAATAGTACCTCAAGGGTGGTGTGGAAATCTATTTGAAAATTCATTGGATGTATTCGCTTTTAGTGCTCACACGTTGCGTCGTTCTATCTTACAGCGAATTCGATTGGATCTGCACTCAGTGCGTACTGACGCACATTAAAATCGTACACAAATTGAAATTATAAAAATGTATGTTTAATATAAATATAAAAACGGAATTAAACCAGGAGATCTGATGTTATTATGCCGTTATGTAAAATCTGTATTCGAATATTTGCATTTTACTTTTACACGGATTAAATCTCTGTATAACGGTTTTAATGTATACTAATATGCACTAGTATGTTCAACCGAATTCACTATTAGTTTCGTATGTAATGAGCGAAAAAAAAGATAGAATGAAGATTACAGCGTGTCGAGCGCTCCGAACGAATGCTCTTTACGTCTATGAGCGTCTTAGTACGCTCCTAAGTGTCGCGCGGCATTTGGATTGCGCGCGGGTGGTGAGGTAAGGGGGACAGCGGTAGGCGGAGTCGATTCGAAAAACGGCCGAAAGTTGCATTTCTTGCCGAGGCCTGAACTACAATATACTAAATTTTCAGCCATTTTGACCGAAAGTGCTTTCCCATAAGAAACGTGCGGGGTCCTTTCGGACTTTTAAGTTCAGTAATTGTATATTTTTGCTCGTTTTTGGCGTTACCCAGGATCAACCGCGTGGAGGTTACAAGCATCTGTTCCCGTTTTGTTTTTTTATTTTCATATTTTTAATTAAAAAAAAATTTTTTTTAATTTTTTGGTGTTTTTTGTTGCTTTTATTTTTTTTAATTTGTTGTGCATATTTTTTTAACAATATTTTATATAGTTTAGTAATTGATTTTTGTATATTGTATACCTAATATATTTTTATACCTTATCGCCTCTTTTGCATGCGCGTGTAGGTTGCAAATTTACGGTAAGTATTTGGGCCAGTGATGCACAGTATTCAGGGTGCTATGAGATCCAGCAGATGGTGTTCGATTAATCTGGAATCTATGTTTCGAATTTGATTTTTTGGTAGTTTTTACATTACCTGAAAGGAGCAAGTAACGAGATTTGCACACGTTACCACTTTTTGTTACTTTTGAATGTAACAAGAACTTCGCAATCCCTTTTCGTGCTTCCGTCATGTCATTATCATCGAACATAGTATATGAGCTAGTACATATAATATATGCCCAGATGCATATGTGGACTCCGCAGTTACCGTCACTAGGTACTTGGAGTGGCACATCTGTTGGTGCATGTACGTTCTATTCTTGCCATTTTAAAGAGTTGTTCGTAGAAACGGTGTGGTCTTCGATAGAGTTGCATAATATCTATATTTAAAAATTGTGGTGGTGGCTGTCCATGCATTGAATCTAAATAAAGAAAAAGTTTGTAATTAAATATTATCACGAGTAACGTCCAATGATTTCAGACATTAATAGGTATAAACCATACGTCGTATGTTCATACTTTTACATATTCAGCTCAGTTATTGTAGTTCATAAGGTTTCCTGTTAGCAGTCTTTGAGCAAAAAAGGTATCAAACGTCAGCAGCCGCATGTTAATTAATCGTGCTCTTTATGGTAATAATGCGAAAAATCCATTTATTATCTGATCATCTAACCATTGACCTGGAAGTAAGGTTTGGAAACAGGTTTTTCGATGAAAATACCTGTCTCCAAACGAATCTGCTATTGTGTTCGTCTTATTTAAAAAGTCTTGTGGATACTGCGCATTGTTTGGGAAAAACTTTTCTCGAGTATCGCTACACTCATAACTTGATGTCGATTTTTCTGTCTCAAAACAAACGTTGATTTTAGTATTCTCTTTCCATCTCTCTTCGGAATTGGGGACCGAGCTTGCTGGATTACTCTTCATTGTAACAGAAACATCTTCTTGACCACTCCTAGTCTTCGATTTGTGAATGAATTTAGGTAATTTAAAAAAAGAATTACTTTCGTAATTCTTTTTTCACTGCTAATACTCTTCTGCAAATTCATCACTCTGTTCACGTTTTGAGTATCTTTTAATGAAAAAATTACAGATTACGTCGATCGCGTAATTCCTAATTACAACAAAGTTACGTTTAAAGAACATTTTAATACATGTTAATACTTCATTTTTATCCTATAATAAGACCGGGAATTCATACAATTGCTGTAATCGCTGTTCCATCGCAAATCGCAAATATTCGTCCGTTCACTGTTGTGTTGTCCGGTACTCGTTGCTCGTTCCGAATTACAAATTCCGAATTACAAATCATGTGCATAGACCGCATGAACGCATTAGACGCATCAACTGCCTCAAGTCAAAATAGAAGTAGTCAATGCGCTGGGAGGAGTGCTAAAAATACAGTACGGATAGTACAACCTAGGGAATTCTCGGCACTACCAAAGCGCTTCTGATGCGCGCATTAGTTAAATCGGAATGATTTTCTATGCAGTCTACGCGCTTCATGCGTAACTCAGAACGCACCCTATAACTTCTTAACCACAATTTTACTAGGTAGGGATATCGTTAAAGATTTAACGACATTGTATCGAAAATAGTATTCTGTAATTTAACGTAACGATAAATGTTAAATTCTCGATGAAATACCGAATTTTATCGTTAAGATATCGAGGGGTATCCTTGATAAGCAATAACGACAATAAAACTAGACATAATGACCAATAGCAACGTTTTTGTTTGAACGTTCCGAGTAGTTATATTAAATAATACAGAGTGCCCATAATTAATATTGGAAGTGAAATTGCCGATCTGAATAATTATAAAATATAGTGTGGCGACTCTTATCAGCCGCACACATCCCTGCGGAACGACAACCCACCGAGCAGCTACATTTCGTCATGCGCTCGGTGGGAGCGCTCGCCAAGGGCCGCTTTCTCGCGAGTGCCTCGCGACGCGCAGCTACCGCGGCGCGCCCACCAGGGGGCATTTGATAAAGATCGCGCATTGATAAAGATCTCGCGCATAGAATCGGTCTGGCACCTGTACATAAGAGGCGCCGACCGAGCATCGATCACCGATCAGCGGCATGCAGGGCGATACCATGGTATAATAAGAGAGGTTGTGACCGTACTCGTGAGAAACGGCACAACTTCGTCACTTCATCCGTTGCTCTATTTACGCGATAGCTCAAAAGGATGGACAAAATAATATAATAGCAAGAGTGCGGTTCTTCCTTCAAATTTTAAGTGCTGCGATATTCGAGCCGTACTAATTTCATTGGGCGCCAGGCACGAGAGAGCGTGTCACTCTTCGCACCAAATTTTAAGATGTTACGCTCGGACAAAGAAATTACAGAACAACGGACGGGCTCAGCTAGCTCAGCTAACGAAATCGGCAGAGGTGGTGGTTCGTGGTAAGCGGGGAACAATGTCGGAGGGCGAGGTAGAGGCTGACAGAAATTAATATTAACAATAACAAAGAGTTTCCAATTTATTCCATTAGCGTCGATACATGAGTTGAAGTAATTTAAAGAATACCGCGGTCGCGCGTCCACGACAAGTTTACTTTATTACAGAAAGAACAATGGCAAGGTCGTCGACGACGGTACTTAGAAATGTTCGACTCTAAGAACTTCCAGCAAACCGACAGCCTAATGCTGAGCGGTGACACGCGGCTCGACTCTAATCTTAAACAAACCGGAATCTCAACAATTAATACGAATAATTTGACTTGGCAGTGACACGGGCGAGCAATAACGACAATCCTGAGTTCACAAACTCTTACGCTCGAGCGGATGGCACGCATTCATCGACAGAAACAATGGCGTTACTCTTTGCCGGTACGACATCGGCCGAATCAAATCCGCGTGAATTCTCACACGCGATCCGCTCAAGACGCTCACAAAAGATTACGCGGTCGGTGGCCTTACAATAAAACGAATAACGCTCGCCTCACCAAGATATTCCTCCTCAGCCGCTTCCTTCAAAGTCTGTACGAGAGCCGATAGCAGTGCTCGTCTTCGACGAATATTCTTGAAATTCCTGACAAGTTATGGGCGAGATCCTGCGTCCTTACTCGAGGTCCGTCACTGCACAAGTGCCGATCGGAAGTTTCCGCGGATTCACGCAGGTCGTCAGGCCCTCTCTTATCGGCCTCTGCTTGCTCTAATTGGCTTGCCGCGGCCGCGTGACCCCGCGACGAATCCCGCGGGTCCTTGCGTGTCGCGGATCCTTTTACGCTGTGGCGCGCTTTTCCAAAAGTCGGAAAATGCTTCCTTGTCGCTTGACGATCTTCCATCGATCGTTGTGGGACACGGTGCTTCGGCGGATGTTCTGCCTTTGAGTCCGTTCCCAGTTGACGTCTCTCTCCGAGGCGTCTGCAATGAGGGTGCGATAATCCATCAAATAATAGCGACATTAATAACAAATATGAAATAATAACGACCTGCGTGTGCCGCGCTTCTCGTGACTTCAGCCAAACCCTTCATACAGCAATCTCTTCCTCGTAGGAGGCGACGTCTTCTCTCTTCGAGCGATAGGTGAGGCGGCCGAACACAAGGCTACAGCGTAGCCACCGGCTCTGCTCGTGAATTACCGGCAAAATCCGAGCTCAGGATCGTCTTAATATTAATTAAAACTTAACGAAATAGCGACCAGAAGAAAAAAAAAGAAAAATAATACAATAATCGCAAAAAGAGAATAAAAATAAGTAATACAATAATCGCAAAAGGAAATAAAAAATAAATAATAATAACGCACATTCGCTTGTGCGATCGCCCGTTGACCCTGAAGGACCCAGGATCTCGCATTATGCTGCTTTTCCGAGTGACTGACAAAATGTCACGTCACAAGGTATAGCAACTTGGAGGACGCTCAGTAGCGGCCAATCACAATACAGTAAGTTTTTTGAGTGGCGATTCAAATGCGATTAAAGATCGAGTAAAATAGTAAATAGCGAAAAATTGCAGAAGTGACGTGAAAAGTAAATCATCAGTAAGTTAAGTTTACCATTTTATTAATTTGTTATTCAAAAATACGCATACTTATATATGTAATAAATGTACATATCAAAGACCTGTATTCTAACCTCAAATATTGTGCATTTTTATTCATATGTACATACATAATTATAAGAGATTTTGTATTTTAATAATGTAATTAATGATATATACTTTTGAATATATATGTATTGTAACCGTACAAAAGTACTCAAAAGAGTGTCGGCACAACTTCGTCGCGTCCTCCAAAAAAAATCTAATTATGCGAAAGCTCTTAGTTAGAATACAAAATACTTAAAGGAGCAATAGTGCGGTTCTTCATTAATTCTTTCGTGATTCGAGAATTTACAGTAGTTGACAAGTTACTTTACTCAACAAATAAAATTAAAGTTGAAGGACTCTTTATATAAAAATAATAATTAAAACAAGGTGAAGGACAATGAGAGTCAATTCGTAACTACGAATTGACTCCCATTGTCTTTCACCTTGTTTTAATTATTACTTTACTCAGCAAAGATCTTAATCGCTATCAAAAATTCGTTGGGCGCCAGGCACGAGAGAGCGTGCCACTCTTCGCACAAATCGTTAGATAAATTGTTCGGACGAGAAATTAAAGATTACGCGGATTCTCGCGACGGAACTAAACAACTAGCTCAGCCAACGGAATTGGCAGAGGGGAGTGGTTCGCGGTTAGCGGGGAAATTGTCGGAGAACGATGGAGAGGCTGAAATAAATGCACCAGAATTAATAATAACAATAAAGAGAAATCGATATATTTGATAGAGACTGTACAAAAGTGTTCGAAGGAAAGTACGTTACAGCGTTGACCTTCCACGCTCTGGTATGCGGCGCAATAACAATAAACCGACTACTAACTGGCCGTCGACAACAGGAAGGAAATTCGGCAATACTTCGCCGAGCAGAAATATGCGACCAAATCTAGATCTTACTATGTTAACAATAATTACTTCGTAAACAATTAGAACATACGATTTTACATTAGACGGCAACGGTTCTCCAATGCGCAATAACGCCAGTCTCGATTTTAAAGAATTCTCAATAACTAACAATTACACAAGTGACTTGGCGGCAACGAGGGCGAGCAACTACACTATCTGGAGACACGGTAGTGTCTCGGCGCTAAGCCAAGCGCCGCGGCACTGCCGTGCCTCCTTTACGCGAAACTGAGAGTTTCGGGGGATTGAGATGATCAGATCTCAGTAACGGCTGAACGGATCAAGTTCTACATACGCTCAATCGATAGCAATTGCTTAAATTGTATAATAAAAGTGCTTTTCTACGTGTCCTACGAGCGAAAATATCACGACTCAAAGTCCGAATCTGTAAATTTTCACGTCTTATTTTTAAGATACGTCGTCGTTATCATCATTATTGTCATCATTATTGTCATCGTCGACCACATTCCATTCGATGTCCTTCCGACATTCCTGCCGCAAGAGGCAAATGTGGCGCTAGTCTATACCGCTCGATCGTCATGGGGCATGTGGACTGCGAGCGGAGCGGTGAGGTGAGACGAGTGCAACTTTCGATTGATTTTCGAATAGTTTTCGTCCAGCTTTCGCAGTCCCTCTTACCGTATTGCACCGCGCACAGTACAATGCCATTCGACCATCATGGAGCACTTGGATTGCACGCGGTGAGATGAGGTGAGGAGGAGCGGGTAAATGCAACTTTCGGCTGATTTTCGAATCGCCTTCGTCTAGCTTTCGCTGTTCCCCTCACCTCACCGCTCCGCGCGCTGAACAATGCCATTCGATTGTCATGGGGCATTTCAACTGCACGCGGTGTGGTGAGGGGGACAGTGCAACTTTCAGTTGATTTTCGAATTGCCTCCGTCTAACTTTCGCTGTCCCCCTCACAACACCACACCGCGCATAATATATTACTACGAAGAGCAACCGTTTTACATTTATATAATAATTTTGTTTTATATATGCGATTGTGTTAACGAATAAAAAATATGTCGTATTAAAATTGACGCGTTAATATTAGACGGTTAGCGAAAGCAGCCTTGGGGATTGTTTTGATGTGCAAAGGCGAACGCGAGTCGCACGTCACCCCCTCACCCGGCTCACCGATAATAAACCGTGCAGTCATCACTTATATATATTAAATAAAATTATTATTTTAAATTCTACTGACTGTTGACCGATATGACGTATATTTAAAACCATCGCAGTACTATCACGAGTTAAATTGCATTAATATATTACCATGAAAAGTAACTGATTATTAATTAAAGTTGCCAGTACAAAGTGAACATACGTAAAGTGTATGTAACTGTTACGTCCGGCGCTCATTTTTCGTCACTATTTTCGTCCCTGAGATTTCTATCTCTTTCCCACCTACTGTTATCGCGCCGTACGTTTTCGCGAGTACCTGCATTAACTCTAAGTATCGCCGTACTTACGTGAGGGCACCACCTCCCGGGCGCCTCACGCCGATTAATTAATTATTAAAATCTGCGGTTAATTAACGCCACGATACAGTTTAAAGCACGATGATGCCGACCAGCGCCTCCTGCGCAAAGCTATACCGCGCTATCATACTCAAATCGGCCTTTTCTGCCGAAATCATTAATTGATAGGCTGGCGTGACGAGAATACGAATTTACTGCGCATCGCGCGGTACTCGCTGATCCGAGTTGACACATAGGGCGAAAACCTATGTTGAAAAACTAAAATTTGGTATGCGGCCTTATCATAGCGCCTCCACGCTTGTTAACGAAAAACCGACTCGGTACTATGATTTCGATAAATATGAACTAAAAGCGTACTAAGTATCAAAGCGCTGCGCTCATCCAGTAATAAGATATTAAATATTCGCAATAATGATTTATTGCCCTTTTTTCGTGGAAATTTGGCATTTCCATACGCCGCGGCCACCAAGCTGGTCCTATATAATCGAGCAAAACAGAGCGCTCTTGTTCATTATTGTTCAGTCTTTAACACCGCTATAAGGTGTCTCGTGTACGGTTCGTTCATTATTCGTTCTTTTGTAGTATTAATAAGTCTTCGCGTACGAAATCGTTCTTCTCTAGTATTTCTATAAGGTTCTTTCGCGTCCGAATTATTGTAAGTATTATAATTTAGTTTCTCGATTGTAAAATTTCGGTGCGCAATACGACGAAACTAGGGTTGTATCGAGAGTAAGTAAACAGATTTTTTTTTTGTATTGTTAATAATCAATTCATTGCCGCGAATCCGCGCCTCTTTCTCTCGCGTTACTTTTGTGTTAATAATTTCCGTATTAATAAAACCATACTTAGAGTGAACAATAGTGGACCATCGCCTTTATTATTTCTTTCCTTTTATTTATTTCTGTTTGTGTCTTGTCTAAACGCGCGTAGTGTAAGTGCTATCAAGTGCTTGCGATAATTCTCCTCCAGTGAGTAGCATCATTCCCCTCAACGATTTGAAAGCAAGCGGAGTTTGAGCGCTGCCACATTCAGTTGCTCGATTCCATGCCCCCTTTTTTTTATATATGCTGCTCATTGGTCATTGCGATCAACGTATCCGCCGAACCGTAGATGATAATTCGCGCTACTCGCGCGCTCGTTAGCCGAGATTTCGCCCGACGACGGCACTCGCGTAAATTCTCGCGCTATTAACATTCCTCGCGACGTAAGAATCGCTTCGTTCTATTTTCTTACCTTCAATTACATTAACTTCACTATAGTTCTCCCCCAGTGAGTAGCCATTCCCCTCAACGATTTGAAAGCAAGCGGAGTTTGAGCGCTGCCACATTCAGTTGCTCGATTCCGTGCCCCCTGTCACGAGTGCTAAATTGCACAAGTGACAATTGCGCCATAACTGAGAAATAACGAAGACGAGAAATAAGAATAATATAAATTAATAATATAAATGAATCGCGAACGCAACTCGATTGCGCGATCACGCCCTCGACCGATTACCGGAACGCGCGGCGAAATAAGTTTAATATAATATTAAAACCGCGAGCGCGACGCGATTACGCGATCACGCCCTCGACCGATTAGCGGAACGCTGACGAGAAGCGCCGAATATGAAGGTCGCAGACCTCAATAATTCAAATAAATATGAGAAGACCGAAGCAGAGTGGAGTCAGTAATTTTATCAAAGTGTAGCGCGTCACTCTGCTCGAATACGATCTTAAAGTTATATCGCGACACGCGTAGTGTAAGTGATTTGTGTGAAATAATATCTTTGTGTATTAAAGTGAATATAATAAAGTTTATTAATATATAAAAGTTA
>NW_017280353.1:2418-3570 GCF_001594065.2 Cyphomyrmex costatus | reverse complement strand
TTTAAAAACCTACATGATATTATCCTTACTTACTTAATTCTAATGACATGTATCATTTGTATAAAAGATTTGATAACAATAGTCGATATTAACAATAAGAATAGTCTAATAAACAGCAAATGTGATAGAATTTAACTTGGTAAGGTATATTTCACTGGTTAGTTAAATTAAAAAATCCCACCGCCACGCCCATCGTCAAATATATATAATATTTAGTAACATAATTTTTTATAAAATGGTATCAAAACGATGGTCGTCTGTATGTAAATATATAAATTTTTTATCTTTGTATAGTAGAACTTTACTTGATATTAATTACATGTTGCTCATTATATATTTTTGTTAATATTTTTCTGTAAAAATATTAGAGAAATGTCTTTAGCACCTCTAGGCCATTGTTTTTTTATAACTTGTGCGTCATCGATTTCAATCCAAGATGTTCCTTCTTTACACATACTTGTATAATGACCCTCATCGATAGACGAACCGTAATGAAATATAGCACTCATAACTTTAAATGTCTGTCCAGCTATTATTATTTTCGTTGTCGGAACAGCACGTAAACTAAAACCGTTTGGGCCAGTTAATTTCTATCTCTAAAGATCTAAGTGGTCTAAGAGGTACTATCCTTACACTTATTCAATTCCAATGACATGTATCATTTGTGTAAAAGATTTAATATCAACAGTCGGCGTCAAATTAAATTCTACCATATTTTCTTTAAAAACCTACGTGTTATTATTCTTATTATTCTTATTATTTATTAAATTCTAATGACATGTATTATCAGTAAAATAAATATAAAAGATATGATATCAATAGCCGGCCCAAAGTTAAATTCTATCTTTAAAAACCTATGTGATACTATTTTTAACATGTATAATTTGTACTTGAAAAAATAAATAGTAAAACCCATGTATTACTATCTTTATCTTCTTATAATGACATATATCATTTGTATAAAAGATCTGATATCAATAGTCGGCGCCAAGTTAAATTGTAATTTCTGTGTCTTGTAAACATTCAAATAAACAGTCAAATATTGCAATAAAAATGTATTAAACCAACATGTTTTTCTCTATCTCTTTATCTCTCTTCCTTTATATCTAGTTTAACCAGTTTCACCATACAAACTTACCTTTTTAAAAAAAA
>NW_017280353.1:0-1580 GCF_001594065.2 Cyphomyrmex costatus | reverse complement strand
TTTAAAAACCTACGTGATGTTATCCTTAGGCCAGTTTCACCAACGCTAATTACTTAATCGACTGTGAAACTAACCAATCACATTTGCTGTTTAGTAGAACCATCTTTAAAAACCTACGTGATGTTATCCTTATTTTGATAAAAAACCGTTTGGGCCAGTTAAATTCTACGATACATTGCACTTCCTCCCTCTTCTTCTTCTCCCTCCTCCCATCCTCACTACTCATCTTTTTCGTTGTATTTCATTATCTTGTCATATAATATGGATTTTTTCCATAAAATATATAACAGTGTGTGCTTTTGATAAAAAAACCGTTTGGGCCAGTTAAATTCTAAAATAAAAAGTAAAACACAAGTGGTACCTTTAATCTTTAAGAACCCATATAGTACTATTATTTAAATTCTACTAAATTAAAAAGTAAAACCCATGAGGTATCATCTTTATCTTCATACAATGAAACCTAAGTATATGCCTATAAACTTACCTTTTTAAAAAAAAAAGGTAGAAAAAAGCGCTAAGAGTGGGTACTGCTGGTCAAAAAACCATTTGGGCCAGTTTCACCAACATCAACTACTTAATCGACTGTGAAACTGACCAATCACATTTGCTGTTTAGTAGAACCATCTTTAAAAACCTACATGATTTTATCCTTACTTACTTAATTCTAATGACATGTATCATTTGTATAAAAGATTTGATATCAATAGCCGGCGCCAAGTTATTCTACCTTACTACTTACTTAATTTTAATGACATCCTTCAGAGGAAAACCTCCGCCTCTAAATTTCTCGGCAACGGTAGACAGCATTCTCAGTTCCCGAAAGCTCCGGAGATCCCGTGTCCTCTTTACAGAAACTCGATCACCGCGCAAGTGATAAGAGGGAGCATTCGCGGATCCACGCAGGCCGCTAGGCCCCTCTCCTATCGGGCCGCTCTTTATTCTAATTGGCTTGTTGCTGTCGCGCAACCCCGCGACTAATCACAGCGAGTCCTGCGGGTCGCGTATCCTTTGACTCTCTGGCGCGCTTTTCCAATTTAGCTGGCCGAGGCTTTCCGTCTTGATCAGTGGTCTTCTATCGCTCTCCTCAGAAGTGGAGGCGGCTGCCACTGTTCGAGCCGTGCTGAGATGGTCCCTTAGTACGTCTCTCTCCGAGGCGTCTGCAATAAAGGTGCGACAATCACCAAATAATATTAAAATTAGCAGAGGTTACAAAACAATACGACCTGCGTGTACCGCGCTCCTTGAGGACACAATGGGGATCTTCTTCGGTGGTTTCTTGCTTCCTCCACGACGCACAGTGGTTTGAAATCGCAAAAACATGGCATAAACTCCAAAATGTAATTTTTTAAACAAATTATTTTATAATAAGTTAAAATCAGTTTAAGAAAACGAAAAAGACCCAAATACAAGTTTTAATTATTTTATTAAATGATATAAAATATAATTATTAATAAAATTACAATTTTGAATAACAAATAAATGATTATTTAAAATATCTCGGAGTAAATGGAGTAGTGATTTATCAGGAGACGCGGTAGCGTCTCCGGCCATGTTCAAAAACTCTGAGACGCTACAAGTCT
>NW_017280352.1:125959-126671 GCF_001594065.2 Cyphomyrmex costatus | reverse complement strand
ATCTCACTAGAATTGAGCATTCCGTTCCAGTTCCGTTCCGTGACAGTTTTCTCTACCCGTCCCGTTTAGCAAAAACGGAACGGAATGTTGCGTCGATCGTTGATAAATATGCTTGATTCATCGATATTTCGTTATTTTGAGCAGTTGAAGCAATAATATACATATAATTTGTGCAATTATCTTGCTGACAATATTGTTGTGAGTTCTCTAAAATATTGAATTGTAACGGTAAAATATATTTTGTAACTAGATTCCTTTCCGTTTTTGCTGAATGGGACGGGTAGAGAAAACTGTCACGGAACGGAACTGGAACGGAATGCTCAATTCTAGTGAGATACCCGATCCGTCTTTCCGATCCGTGCTTAATGGGACGGCACCCTGAGACAGGCACCAAAATCCGATTAAGCTAGGGAGTTTTTTTTTAAATACACCAACTGAGTACCACTGTTCGATCGGATTGGAAATCCGACCATTTGTCGTAAACACCCATTGGGTGCAGTTTGGTGTTCGGACAAATAAAACTAGTTAGGCAGCAAAAAATTACAAAATGGATAAAGAAAGAATATTATTTATTATAGATAAATTATTAGAAACAAGTAGTAGTAGTAGTGATGATGAAAATATGTTGTTTAATAAAAGAAGAAAGGCCGAAAATTAATTAAAAATAAGAATATTAAATTATTATTATTATTATTATTTTATTATTAATAAT
>NW_017280352.1:121288-125654 GCF_001594065.2 Cyphomyrmex costatus | reverse complement strand
AGGGTGCTGTCCCATGATACGGAAATTACACCGGAACGGAACAGTGAGACCAATCACAATCGCAGAAAGGAAAGTAGAGTAATGATTGCAGAGATCTGATTGGTCTCATTGTTCCGTTCCGGTGTAATTTCCGTATCATGGGACAGCACCCTCAGGGCAACGCTAGAACCGTGTCAGTGCATATGTATCGAATGTACCATATGACTAGCGACGCCTACGATACGACCAATGTAGAATGGGCTTTATACGTGCTATAATGGAAAATAATAAAGTAAAATAAAAAAGAAATACTACATAATGTTTTGTGGCACAATGCCATAATTATAAACAGAAAGGGATAAGTTTTCATCACTTAAAAAAAAAATTATTTTTTTTGTCATTACGCAGTGTTTCGGAACGACCATGAGTTAACTCTTTTACTCAGAGTAAGGTTTTGGAACGCAGCCCTGCATTACTGGTTCGTAACGCTTTGAAATCGTTCCGTTTAATCAATGCGCATGAAGCGCTTTAGTTATTCGGAACGATTTCCTATGCATTCTATGCGAGTTCAAGATGGACGCTATACAAGACGTCAATAAACAATTTCCAATAATTGTAATTTCTTCTTTAATACTTTTAAAGAAAAATGATGAAAGTTCCGATGACAGTTCCGACTCGAGCGATAGTGAAAATGAAGTCAAAGGCATATCTCTAAGTGATATGCAGAAGTTATTTTTTCTATTAATGGTAGATAAATCACGTGGAAAAAAAATTGGAGTTGAAAAAATTGTAGATTACGTCGATCGCGTAATTCCTAATTAATATAACGTCTAATCTATACATTAAATAAATCAAGGTAAAATAATGCCATTAATTTTGATGAAAATATTCAAGGACTCTTAATATAACAATATTCGACATAAATTAAAAGGGCGAAGTAAGAGTCAGAAGTAAATTACATTTAAAATAATATTAAAATGTTAACATATTTACAATAGAAATATTACAAAAAATTGCTTAAAATTAAAAACATGATGCAACATGATGATGATTGTAACAATTGTTACGCGCAGCATGTTTTTAATTTTAAGTAACGGGCATCATGTTTTTAATTTTAAGCAATTTTTGTAATATTTCTATTGTAAATATATATATGTTAACATTTTAATATTATTTTAAATGTAATTTACTTCTGACTCTTATTCGCCATTTTAATTTTTGTTGAATAATGCCATTAATTTTATCTTGGATATTATTTTCGCCATATCCTCTTCATTTAAAAATAAAGTTAATACTTCATTTTTATCCTCTAATAAGACCGGGAAATCATGCAATTGCTGTAATCGCTGTTCCATCGCAAATCGCAAATATTCGTCCGTTCACTATTGTATTGTCCGGTACTCGTTATGCCTAATTCATACTGGATGCGATGGGCGATGAACGATGAGCGATGTCCAATAAAAGCTTTGCTTTAGCTCACACGACGATGTAAAGCAGAGTTCTTATTGGTTATCGCTCGTCGCGCATCGCTCATCGCGCCTAGTGTGAACTAGGCATAACTCGTTCCGAATTACAAATCATGCGCATAGACCGCATGAACGCATCAGACGCATCAACTGCCTCAGGGTATCGATCATGAAACTTTTTCCCTGGAATGAAAAGTGAAAAGTGAAAATTTTTACCATTGAAGTTAATGGAGAAATTTTTCACTTTTCATCCTAGGGAAAAAGTTTCATAATCGATACCCAGGGGGGCCTATTACGGTTTTTCGGTGAAATTTAATCACTTTTCACATTTTCATATCACGTGACTTTGGTCACCCAATTACGGAATTGTTGAGTGAAAATGTGATATAACTAGATACTTTCGGTATAGTAATCTCGCATTTTCACGAAACCAAACCAAACAAAATAGTTTGCAAGTCTTGAGTGAGGCGGACGATTAGCAATCGGGTTAAAATTTAATTATAATTAGTGAGATTAGGCACCTAGAGATGAACGTTACAGAAAAACAGAAAAGAATTTTATTAAATTATATAAGTATGATGTGGCTGTTTTCCAGCTAGGACACAGAAACGTTACACTGTGCTCCACTGTGTAAAGACTTGTTGGAACGATAGAGCTCTAATTGGTAACACTGGCATACTCTACACGTTCGTACTTAGCTTTTTACAGTGTCGAGCAGTATAACACTGTGTCACAGTTGGAACACTTTGTGTAAGACACAGTGTTACACTGTGTCATCTGTGTACGTTGTTGGAAAACACCCAGTATAAGATAATGCGTCTTTCTTTGTCACTCTTGAGTGATTTCACATTTTCACGGCGAAGTTTTATGCCGAGCTCGCTCACACGAATAATTTCGTATTCTCACGAGGTGAAATTAACCGTAATTGGGTGAGTTTCTCGCTTTCGTCATTTTCACCCAATCCGAAAACCGTAATAGGCCCCCAGGTCGAAAGAGAAGCAGTCAATGCGCTGAGTGGAGTGCTAAGATTTCAGTACGGTTAGTACAATCTGGGGAATTCAAGTACTCTCGAAGCGCTTTCGAAGCGCGCAATAGTTAATTCGGAACGACTTTCTCTGCAATCTACGCGCTTTATGCGTAAAGGAGCCTACAGACCAGAGCGGCGCAGCGGTGAAACGGCGAGCGATAGCCAATGAGGACCATGCTTTTGCGCAAAAGCATGGCTCTCATTGGCTATCGCTCGCCGCTTCACCGCTGCGCCGCTCGGTCTGTAGGCTCCTTAAAGCTGACTTTTCATGCGCAGTACGCTGCAACAGCGAAATGTTATTATTGGTTAAAAATCTTTTGTGGAGTGACGCACTGTGACGCACTTCCAATCAGTTCTCGAAAATTTGTATCACATGACATTTTGCTACCGCAGCGTGCTGCACATGAAAAATCAGCTTAAGAGCCCCAACACAGACTTTTGCATAAAGGTACAATTTCATGCTGACGCTTGACGCTTATTTTTAGCGTCAAAACAGATCACGTGATACAAATTGACGAATATTAAGCATCAATTTTGATCACGTGATCTGTTTTGTCGCTAAAAATAAGCGTCAAGCGTCAGCATGAAATTGTACCTTTATGCAAAAGTCTGTGTTGGGGCTCTTAAGCTGATTTTTCATGTGCAGCACGCTGCGGTAGCAAAATGTCATGTGATACAAATTTTCGAGAACTGATTGGAAGTGCGTCACAGTGCGTCACTCCACAAAAGATTTTTAACCAATAATAACATTTCGCTGTTGCAGCGTACTGCGCATGAAAAGTCAGCTTTAAGGAGCCTACAGACCGAGCGGCGCAGCGGTGAAGCGGCGAGCGATAGCCAATGAGAGCCATGCTTTTGCGCAAAACCTTAACGCATAAAGCATGTGCATAAGGAATTTCAGTGGCCCATTTTCTTATGCATGAGTATTGACTCATCAATTCTTTATGTATATGGTTTATGCGTTATGCAAAAGTCTGTGCTCCTCGCTTAACTCGGAACGCACCCAATATCTTAAGCCCATTCTACATTGGTCGTATCGTAGGCGTCGCAGGTCACAAATTTGTTGCAACAACCAATCCGATGTGTCAATTAGAAGTCTCACAACGCTTACCTTAGAACATATAGTACTGGAAGGAGCATAGTCTCTCGAAAGTGAAGGCGAGTAGATTGACAGAGAGGAATAGATTAAGATCGTAGTTGGTAATGCGCATGACTGTAGGGAGGGAATGCGCGCGCAAGCGAATTATACACAGCTGTCAGCTGCAGTGTACATTTGATATATGAATTTAAGATTAAAGGTTAATAAATCAATTAAGAAAACTGAAAATTGCGGCGATTCTTTTGATGAGTTATCAGAACATCATCATAGAGAGTAACATTTTGATTTATTAGAAAGTTGCATATTTCATTTATACAAGTGATTAATTATACTGGAATGAATAATAACACATAATTAAGTCAAAAGTACAAATACTTCATTTCGAAGATGGACTCGAATGCGAAGTATTGACATACTTATTATGACTTATTTACAATAATTAAAGAGTAATTACGAAAACTAACCTCAAAACTAACATTATGAATTCCGTATATTAATACTATACTCACAAATAATTAAACTTACAAGTGATATGAAGACGCCTGATTTTCTTCTTTGCAAATATAGCAATACATTGCCACAAATTACTTATAATTTTCATAGAACCAAACAGAACCAAACACAGTTCGCAAATAATTAACGTGCTTTCTAGTCTAGCATCCACGGTGGATAATCCACCGCGCACGCGTATGGAGTATGCGCATTACAATCTACGATCTTAATCTCTCCATCCTTGTCAATCTTCTCGGCTTCAACCGAATGTACAGGGACCATATGCCTATGCTCCTTCCAGTA
>NW_017280352.1:104212-119037 GCF_001594065.2 Cyphomyrmex costatus | reverse complement strand
AAAAAAAAAACGTATTAAAATAAATTAATAATAATAATAATCCAAGGCAATATACGTATTAAAATACTTAAAAGCTATGCAGAATAAAAGGAACAGAGAACAGAGTATAATAAAAAAAATACATAAATACATAAATTACAATGTAATTTTACGATTTTTGTTCACACTGCTTGTCCATTTCCAATTTTGAATGTCAGATCTATTTCTACAATTCGGTACACAACATTGCACCATTTTAATTTCAAGATATTATGTGAGAGCTAAGCCGAGAAAAAATGTCAAGACTTCACCGGTGCTGAGACTTGAACCCAGATAAAGGTTAGAGTTGCATGCACATATATCACACTTGTCACTTACGCATGCGTACAATAACAGCCAATCAGACTTAGGCATGTATTACCTCGTCGCACCGTCCCGCAGTGGCTTCCCCCGCGCAACGTTATGCTCTGTCCCTATATTTCTATAGCGGGAAGCACAGACTTTTGCATAACGCATAAAACATGTGCATAAGGAATTTCATTGACCCATTTTCTTATGCATGAGTCAATGGACCAATCAAATTCTTTATGTATATGGTTTATGCGTTATGCAAAAGTCTGTGCTCCCCGCTTATGTCCATGACGCCATTATGCGTAAGCCCGGATCCTCATACGGACAACAGCGCTTTGACACCAGACACTGATTGGTGAAAAACGGGTTATGGGGGTAAATTTTACCCTCGCCACCGGTTTTTCACCAATCAGCGTTTGGTGTCAAAGCGCTGTTGCCCGTATGAGGATCCGGGCTAAAGCGGGGAGCACAGACTTTTGCATAACGCATAAACCATATACATAAAGAATTTGATTGGTCCATTGACTCATGCATAAGAAAATGGGCCAATGAAATTCCTTATGCACATGCTTTATGCGTTATGCAAAAGTCTGTGCTCCCCGCTTAATGCTTCACCTTACTTATTACACCTAGAGTCCTAGATATCAGAGAAGCGCAACCGATGTTCCGCGTCCTGATTAGCTGACTGTCAGCCAATCATGACATTCATTCAGTGGTATTAAAAATGGCTGACTAATAGACGATTGGTGGATTTCATATTTCGTCTGCAAAAGACGCCATTTTTAATACTTTTCTTAGTAATTTTGCGATACTGACTTAAGCCGGTTGCGCTTCTCTGATATCTAGGACTCTAATTACACCATGCATTTGAATCGTCACTCAAAAAACTTACTGTATTGTGATTGGCCGCAGCTGCGCATCCTCCTAGTTGCTATACCTCTCTTATTAGGGTCTGCGCACAATAGGAGAAATATTAGGAACAGATATTAAATATAAGAATTTTAACCTATCAGAATTGTGTACTGTGGAATGTGCGCTTTCTGACAGGTTAAAATTCTTATATTTAATATCTGTTCCTAATATTTCTCCTATTGTGCGTAGACCCTTATACCATGGATTAAAGTCATCGATATTAACTCGGTTACGTCCGAAGTGAATCGGGATCGGACTTGGCTGGATGTAAATAAGTCATTGTTTTGTATTATTGCAGTACATAGTACATATATAATATTTTGGACTGTAATAACGCGACGAAGTTGTGTGTTTGTCTCGTAAACGTATGAATTGCAACTTTCCAATGTTGACATAGCGAAACGATACGAGTGTGCATGGCCGCATGCTGTCAATGCTGCCATGATCCAGTTGCCGTAAATGCCACATAATGAGAACTGATAATCGTCATCGTTCCCACCACCACCAGGCATCAGCAGCAGGCGCTCGCTGTCATTCAACGTACGCTCGCATACGTCTGTGTTCCTGGCAATTCTTGGCACTTTATCGTCGTGAAGGTGACCATGAAGATGATGTTGCATGTCACGAAGCAGTGTCGTTAGTACGTGGCGTGCTGTAGCATGCGGTTCATGGATTTCGCATGAGAGAAGCAGAAACTACAGAGAGAAAGAAAGATATATGCATACACACACACACACACACACACACACACACACACACACACATATACACACACATATAATACACACACGTACATACATATATATCTCCTTGAAGTATAACCGATGTGCTTGTCCATGTGGGATATCTCATAGTCCAGAAGTGAGTAAGAAATGAGTTTATTTGCGCTTGTACACTATAAACGTAAATAAATGTATGCATTCGGTGTGCCTTTCTTTCTTAAGGTAAAA
This sequence comes from Cyphomyrmex costatus, assembly GCF_001594065.2. Taxonomy (NCBI): domain Eukaryota; kingdom Metazoa; phylum Arthropoda; class Insecta; order Hymenoptera; family Formicidae; genus Cyphomyrmex; species Cyphomyrmex costatus. Next base: position 116,845 of record NW_017280352.1, on the reverse strand, counting down.
AATTAATAATTGCGCGGATAATTGTACGATGTATGTGATTGCGAGTCACAAGGCTAACACATGTCGCCAAGTTGATCGTCGACTGCATTCGACTGCATAGTGCTACATAGTGCTGCATAGTGATAAGCGAGGCGAGTAGGTAGGCATAGAAACGCGGATTAGAACGGAACACGCACTCGACGTATAGTATCGCGTCACATCGTGTCACGTTACTCAACAATGTCTTATGTCGCCAACTACATAATTCAAATGAAAAGACGCAGTAATAGCTTTTTCATTTCGATCGCATAAAATCTCGTATTTTTTCACAATAAACATATATTTAACATCAATAAGAAAAAAATATACGGTAACATTGTACAAATATAAAAATTAAAAGAACATTACATTCATCAGTTTCATTTTGCATTAAAATAGAATCGTTATTAGGTATATTTAAACTTTGGAAATAATGTGCAGGAAACGTATTGTAATGAATAACTGTGATGTACATCTATTTAGAATTTGTTCTATTTGTTGCATTATCTTTGGCAAAATTTACGACTTTTCTGTTATCTGGCTTATTGACAATATTGGTATCATTATCTCTACTTCTCTATTTTTCACAAGTATGAAGAATGTGCATAGTATAATAATAAAATTATTCCGTTCTCGAGTAAGACATGTAACTTTTCTTTTAGATCGGAAAAATAAAAATTTTTGTGTATATATGGTACATAACACAAAAATTTTTACATGTTTTCGTTCTAAGGAAAACTATACGATTGACTCCCTTCTCTAAACAAAACACATAAGGGATTGCAAGTTACAATAGAATTATAATTAATTAATTTTCAGTTGGTCTTTTCCTAAATTGCAGACGATTTCACTTGTGTAATCTACATGTGAAAAAAGAGTCAACCAAAATTGACATTGTTACTTGAAAGCAATGGGTCTTACAAAAATCTACTTTTTCTGTGTATATAATGGATCAATTGTTATATTGGAACTGACCAATTACATTTACTGTTCAGTAAAATTGATCATTCACGATTGACACTTAATCAACCGATTAAGTTAATCAGAATTGGTAAGACTAGTTCATAGCCCGATATCAATAGTCAATTCTTTTATTATATTATTATAAAACACACACACATATACACACACACACACAGGCCGGTATTCATAGTCAGTTCTTATTTAAAGACTGTCTTAAGGTAGTCTTAAGACGCGAATGCAGCCTTTTGATTGGTTCGTGACATCTTAAGACTGTACTTAAGACGATCTTGAATATAAGAATTGACTATGAATACCGGCCACAGTCTTAAATACACTAGTCTTAAAACGTCATAAGCTAATCACAGAATTATATCAGCATCTTAAGACTTTACTTAAGATAATTTTAAAATAAGAACGGATTATGAATGGTATTCATATAAATCTGTTTTTATTTTAAGATCGTCTCAAGTTATGTCTTAAGATGCTGATATATATGTATGTATGCGTGTATGTATGTGTGTATGTGAGTGCGTGTACCATGCATTTGAAATAAGAACTGATTATAAATGTCGATTATAACAATATTATGACTAACATTCATAGTCAGTTCTTATTTCGCACGATTAAATTGTACATACATTAGAATGCGTTTGTAAAGCCTTTGATAATTGTAGAAAGATCAAAAGTATAAGATAAAAAGGCAAATATAGACTTTTATAGTATCATTTAAATGATCTTAAATATAAGAATTAATTGTAAATAAAGTGTATCAGAAATAAAACTTCCTAAGAACTCTCTAAATTGAAAAATGAATATTAGAGCAAATGAGAGTATAAACGCAGTAATTAGAGCGCAATAATCTAACAATTTGTTTTTAATATCAGTTCTTCATATACATTTGTACGTTTTGATTCGGTTTAGTTTTTTTCAGCGAAAAGAGTATTTACAAATTGTAGAAAACTTCTCCTTTCTTCCATAAGTTCAGCCATTCAAGATTAATAGATTTAAGTGAGTAAATGAATCTTTTTTAAAAGTTCAAGTGATCCAACATACGTTAAAAATGTTTGACTTAATTACATTATATTCTTTATATACATTTTTTGATTTCTATAACGCTCTTCTCTCTTGTATGTTTGTCAATCAAATTTATAACCTAATGAATTTACATTAATTTGTATCTATTAAGCTTTAGTGGCTGAACTTATAGGAGGAAGAGAAGTTTGTATAATTAATTTGTAAACTCTCATTTCACTGAAGAAGACTTTAAACCGAGTTGAAATGTACGAATCTTATGTATACAGGGTATCCCAAATGCTCGGAAGTCCTTTTGTTGGCAGATTCTATGGAATATTTTAAGACAAAACTTTCTGTACAAAAATGTTTAGGCTATAATAGTTTCCAAATTATAAACGATTAAAGTTGGCCAATTGTAGCGTCTAAAAATCGCGCGCTCGTAGACGGAACATCGCGGCTATTATATATTGATTCGCTTGTTAAATATTGATATAATTGAGACAATTATAGAAAAATGTCTAAAACGAAATTCGATTTCTTATTATAAACAGTGTTGCGCTTAGATGGTTTTAAAATCATCTAGCTGGAGATGAGATGGAAATCCGTAAATCCATCTTAGATGAGATGAAGATGGTTTTAATTTGCAAAAATCTAGATGATAGATGAGATGGTTAAGCGATCCATCTAGATTGTTTTTTAGGTGGTTTTGTTTTAAAATAATTATAAACATAAAATGTTGCGCTGATCGAAAAAAGGATATATAAACGCTCACATTTTTATTTATAAGTCCTTATTTTTCAAAAACAAAAGTTTCTCAAAATCCCATCCGACAAACGGTTACGACGAGGTACATATATTTGTTGTCCTGTACTAAACAGCCGCTCTACTGGCGCAGATGATGATAAAGAAGTATTATATTAAAAAAATTCTTTTTACATTAGGGAAATTTACGAGGTAACATAAATCCTTTGATTTTGATTCTAAATAGGAAAGCGCTTCTATGCTCCTGCTGATAATTGGTTGCGTACTAATAAGATCATTTGTTTTCATAAAATCGTAAGAAAAAGAAAAATATCAGCTGAAAATTGTAAGAAACAAACCTATTTATGTCGAATTAAAATCATCTAAAATTTTTTTTAGAAGGATGGTATATTTTTTTCTCTAAGATGAAGATGAAGATGGTTTATATTTGCACAATCTAGATATAAGATGAGATGTTCCAATTTTCCATCTAGATGACCATCTAAGATGATTTCATCTAGATATCGGCAAACGCTGATTGTAAGCATTAAATTATTAATGTTTTATAATAGGAAATCGAATTTTTAGGTTAGGCACCTTCCCAATCAGCATACCATATTTAAAAAATATTTTTTAAATATTTATTTAATGTAAAATAGTTGTAAAAACATTGAATACACATTTAAAAAATGTTTCTTAAATATGGTATGCTAATTAGGTTTGCGGTAAGCGCTTCAATTTTACATACAATGATAAAGAGATTTCACTTTTAAGTTTCGTATAACGTAATATAATTGTTCAATTTAAGAACATAACTATAACGAATACGAAGCCTATAACAGTTATCTAGCTTGGATCTTTAAATGCTTACATATAGATAAATTACCGCGGTACTATCACGAATTAATTAGTAATTAACTAATATACATAGTCTCCTCAAACTGCGCGCTGAACAATCGTCGGTCTTGAAACGCAACTCTAATAATCTGAAAATACTAAATCTGAAAATAATTTTTCTTATTGCGAAAAATACTATCTCGGCCGAGAGTCGAACCCGGATACCTTACTTTACGCGCAAGTGTTCAATTTATATTATATATAGGATTAATATTAGAGCCTTTTATGGAATATCAATCATTACGTACTTTGAAACAAACTTATTTAACAACTGACAAAGTTGTTAAATAGATTATGTCAAATAGTAAATTAATTTTTCATACTTTTATGAATAGAATAGAAGAAATTAAATGTGACTAAAAAACTATAATGATAATATAGTTTCCCTACAAATAAATAAAGTCAATGTACAACAGCCCCACGCGATATTTCATCCTTCAGCACATGATTTTCAGACGTTACAATTGGCCAATTTTATTCATTTATAATTTGAAAACTATTATAGCCTGAACATTTTTGTACAGAAGAGTTTTGTTTTAGAATATTCTATAGAATCTGCCAGCAAAAGGACTTTCTACCATTTTGAAACATCCTGATATATGAAGAACTACAGTGGAATTTTTCTAATTTCAGTACTCTGTAAGTACTTCTTCATTCTTCTTCCATGACTCCTACTAATCTTCACTTATGTATGCACGCGCAGACTCAAATGTGATCCTTAGTACTTATATGTCGTGTATAAAAATTTTCAGACTTTTCAATGTTAAAATAGATTATATTGTGTTGGCGTCTGCGCAAATGTTCTCACTCTCTCTCTCTCTCTCTCTATATATATATAATACATATATTTATTTTAACATTCTACTCCTAGTGTAAGAATGGAGAGAACCTCCTTCTCCACAACCCCGCGTAGTGGAAGTTATGGAAATTTTATTGTAACATTAAAAACCAAATAATTATTGCGCTTTAATTATCGCATTTATACTCTCATTTGTTCTCATTTTGTAATTGTAAATAATATTTATTGTACAATTGATTGTTATGTTTAAGATTATTTTAAGAAACCAATCACAGACTAATATTCTGTTCTTATTTTAAGGCCATGTTAAGTAATGTCTTAAGATGCTAATGCGGCTCTTCATTGGTTTATGATATCTTCAGATTGTATTATACTTAAAATTTATTGGTTTATATGTATAAGAATCGATTATGAACAGGAAATGGAAGTAATTCGTTACTTGTAACAAAGTTATAGTCACAAGTTACTTTTTTTAGTAACTTACTGGAAATTAACTGCGTTACTATTTTTTTTGTAATGGTAATGAATTTTACAGTTACTTTTTGTATTTTGAACATAATTTTTATTTATTCAATCTTTATTCTAGTAATTATGAATAACTATTTCACAAATTATGAAATAGTATTCATAATTTGTTTTAATTTCAAGACTGGTTTAATGTCTTAATCTTAAGATGTTAATACGTCTTTATGATTAGTTGATTTATTATTAATTTGTACATACATCAAATTCTCCAAATTGCATGCTAATTAAATTTTCTTAAAACGCAATACTAAATAAACTTGAATAGTAATACAACAAATTAAATTGATAAATAATTTAATGATATGTTGATAAGGATCTTAAAGTACTATGAATTTATTGTGAAAAATATCAGCTGCAAGCGTTTCAAGATTGAAAATTTAATTGGCGTGTATAAATTGTAGAATTAGATATGTATTGTATTGACTTAAATATTAAAACTTGGTTCTCTTGCGATTAATATTACAATCTCGAATAAAATCTAAGTGTCTAACTCAAGTAATAGTAGTTTTAATTTTTCTCAAAGATATTCTTATTGTAGGTCTTCTTATTCCAATTCAAGTAATAGTAACTTTAATTCTCTATCAAAAATCTTTGAAAAAACTATTATATCAAATTAAGTTAAAAATTGAAACCCAAACGCTATAGTCTTTTAACTGACCAAGTTTAATTCTATTAAATTAAAAAGTAAAACCCACATGTGGTATTTTTGTTATTTACTTAATTTTATTGATATACATTCGTATAAAATATTTGACGTCAACAACTGACGCCAATTCCATAAAATTTTATGTATCATTTGTATAAAAGATTTGATATCAATAATTGGCGCACAAAAATACATTTTTTCCAACCAAAGTAGTTATAATAATTAATTTTTCAAAACATTCAAAATCTTATCTTGTCTATTCAAGTGTTATTGTAAAAAATAAAACTAGACTTGGTGCTACTAGACCACAGTGTAAGACAATATACTAAAAACATGAATGTAATATTTAGAATAAGAAAATAATAAATATTTCTATTGAGAATAAAAATATCCACAGTGTGCGCGCGTGTTGTGTATGTGTGATGGTTACATAGTCGTCGTCTTTTATTAACTATTATTATAATTTTTGAATTAGTTTTTTACTTGTAAAAATCAGTAACTAGATAATGGTAGCTTGTTACTTTTTTTACTCAGTAATGAGTAACTAACTTTTTTTGTTACTTTTAAATAATAATTTTCCAATCCCTAATTATAAATACCTATCGATCACAGAATCATATTAGTATCTTAAGACAATCTTGTAATAAGAACAGACTATATGATGAATACCTGCATATGATGAATAGCTGCAGATATGGAAAAAAGGTACATTTAATAACGTCAAATTAGAGTATTGAGAATAATAAGAATATTTATCTATGTTCTTGCATTATCTAATGTTCTTGCATTATAAAATTATAATAATAAAAAATATGAATGGTGCTTAAAAAATTAAAAATATACGTAAACTGCTTTGTGACATTTTTGTATAGTTTTGTGATTCTAATCAATGGTTGTTAAGGCTCCTGAATACCGGCGACGGCCATGTTGGAATTGTGACGTCATAGGCGAGAAAAAACATTAATTTTTCTTGCGTCCCATTTTTTAATAAAGACAATTTGGATAAATTTAAAAGGCGAGATCACTCAAAAACACTTGTGAAAATTGGCGGAAACTATCCTTTCCTTCTCTGATAGTCAGTAAATGGTCGTAAAAGGCACGTAAAGTGAGCCTATACTCGGGCAGAATCACACATTTTGACAGCTGATGAAACAAGTGAAATATACGCTTTTACGTATAAAATTTCACGATAACTGCAGTTTCCGCCAATTTTTAGGACTTTCACGAGTACGAGGAAAGTCACATTTTCACAAATAAGCAAATATTGACGAAATGACACGCAAGAAAAAATTTGTCGTCAAAACATCACTTTTTCACGCCTATTAGTTCAGACTTTTACCATGGCGAGGCGCTATACACTCACACAAGCATGAACCCATGTCTGTGCGCTCCTCTTCTACCCGAAAATGAGCACACGGACATGAGCTTGCAATTGTGTGTATAACCAGTTGCGTACTACCAGTTTTGCTAGCCACCGACTAATTCGGTGTCGCTACCCATCAACACGGAGTTCTTGGCTGAGTATTCAGGAGCCTTAAATGTTTATAGTAATATTATATATGCACATATACTATATGCATACATATACATATAATATATAGGGTATATACTTTATTTTAAATGTATAAATGATTTAATATCTTGGAAAGGTAATGGAAAAATTTTAGATGAATGTTGTATGGTCTGAAGTAGTAGAAATCATAGTTTTAAACGTGTATTGGATAATATATCCATGTTTTATTGTGTATTTCAATATATGGTTACACATGTAACAGTATATTGAAATATACGGATACGTATTATATACCTTTCGAACCGTATACTTCGATACATATGTGTATTATACTTGTATATTTCAGTACCCGTGTATTATAAATTACGCGGATTGAGACAAGGATATTAATTACATATGTAACACATGTATTTAGATACATGTAGAAAAGAGATTACTAATCTGAAAAGACGCAATATATTGGTAAAATTAATTTTTTAAAGTCATATGGAAATTATCGCCATTTTTTAAATTTTAAATAAAAAAATTTTTTATAATATGATTTTTTTTATTATTACGGATAAAAGTATCAAGATAAATCTATCAAAAAATACCGATTTACGAGATATTTTATTTTATTCATGAAAGAATTAATGCCTGGTTTATGCTTCGGTCTTAAGGTCTTAATCCTAATGGGCCTTCTACAATAAGCCGTAAGTCACAAATCATAAGTCATAAGCTAGAAATCAACGACATATATTATACATAGACCGAGCATTCCCATGCTTTTCAGTGGTGGGGGTTGAAACCGGAAATTGACAGTTTAAGTAGACCCGTGTTATCTCACTTTACCTCGCGGTATATTCAGTTATATTCTTTCCAACCAACCTTCTTGTACCATTGGTCTACACTTTCTGCGACTAGTGTTGTCAAGAGCACATAACCTTTCTCATATTATGTTGTTGATTCCGTTGATCCCAGAAAGAAACACGAAAATGACGAAAAAAATGTTGTTCACTGAGCAAATTTAGAAGAATGTTATATAAATGATGCCTAAGTTAATTGGTTAGGTTAGATTGAGATAAATGTATCACTCGATTATATTAATATAAATTTTACTATCATTAGTTAAATATAATTAGGTTTGTATAATAATTATTTGAATAAATTTGATATATTTTTAACATTATTTCAAAATAAAATAATTTTATCTCATATGTTTATGATCGCACTTTCTGACCTGTTTATTTACACTTGCGACTGTCAAGAGCGCTTCTCTTTCTCTCTTAAGGTAGAAAGAGATGCAACGGGTCTAGTTAAACTGCCAACTTCCGGCTTCAAGCTAAGAACAGAATGCTCGGTCTATGTATATATGTCGTTGCTAGAAATGGGTCAATCACAGTCGTCAATTTTTAGTTTCTTCCGATTTATGACTTATGGCTTATTGTAGAAGGCCCATAAAATTCAGCCAATAAAGTTCAAATTTCGATTAGAACTGGCAGCTTTATTGGTTGAATTTTAGGATCTTGGGATTAAGACCTAAAGCATAAACCAGGCATCAGGTACAATTATCAAAAAATTAATACAAAATATTTAACTGAATATAATTGTTAAAATTTCTCGAAATTAAACAAAGGTTTTGTTAAATTGGATAAATGAGAATATTTAATGTGCAAAAAATTAAAAAATAAATTTCCTTCCATTCTTTATTTCGAAGATGCAAAAGCATATGAATTTTGTAAATTAGCAGTTCGTTTCGTTTGTACCCCTCAAAGAGTGATTGTACCGAATTTTTTAAATAGGTGTTGAACAATCATCCCCTGAGAGGTACAAGCGAAACGAACTGCGGTACAAACGTCTACAAGCGGTCCCGAAGCACCCGCTTTCGGATTCAAAATATATCTTTAAAAATGGCAAAGTTAGCATTCACCCTTATTTTAAAAAATCGGTACAAATATCCCCTGAGGGGTACAAACGAAACGAACTGCGGTACAAACGGGTACAAACGATACTGAATCTGATAGTATTTTGAAAATTTAAATATCTCAAAGTTGGGTATTAAAAGAATTTTTTTTCTTCAATCCTTAAAGTTCAAACGAAAAGAACGGTGATACAATCGGATACAAACCTAGCTCTATCCATTGCATATAAAAAAAAATTGTTTTTCTTTAGGTACTAACTTCACATAGGTAAATATATCATAATTTACAAAAACAGATCGACGAATACAATTATAATTGAATTATATTAGAATAAAACGTCAAGAATTATAAAATTGCTGAAAATAAATAAAAGTCTAAATAAAAATCTGAACCATTAAAACTGTAAGTAATAAGATTGTTTACAGTGACAAAGAAAATAAATACATAATAAATAAACCTGTCGTTTAGGTTCATATATATGAATTAAATTATAATTTATTATATCTACGTATGCATGGTGCAACTCGATATTAGGCTGTAAAGTTCAGATTACTTTTGTTTGCAATTTAATAAATAACATTTCAGAAATAAGAGACGCTTATTTAAAAACTTTTCCGTGTTTAAATGTGGCCGAAATGTTCAAGATTGTAACAGCAAGTTAAATACGATTTACATTTAAATTGAATCAGTGGAAAAGATTTATTTTTTAATTTAATCTTAATTTATTTTTTGCATAATCATCTATAATATCAAAATTCTATTAATCTGCTTTCAATAAATAAATTAGTAAAGAAAGCATATTAAGTTAATAATTTTAACATTTTTTTTTTTGAGTTAGTTTGTGACACAATGAACTCTTTTCAGTATCATTCTTGAAACGTTCTAATGCATTAAGTATTTTATTGATTGAGTGTAAACATTAATAGGTTATATATGCATATGGAAACAAATTATACATATTATTAAAAGTATACATATTCAGAGGTGCCAAAGGGTTTGCGGGTTATCGCCGTATCACCATTCATTGCTAACGTTTCGTGAACCTTGTTGGCACCTTTAAAGAAAATATGTATGAAAACCTTAAAGGTATCATCAAATATACATATATATTATTACAAATTGTATATTTTACAGGAGACAGAATATTTTAATTTGGGAATTCGCGTAGTTACTGAGTTTGTGTTAAGTAAGTTTATATTACTGATATATAAAGAACAACATAATGATAGAGATAAGATAATAGCTATCAGTGTTTTTGTCTACTTTAAGAATTTAGGTCTTAAATTTTGTATACATCTAATTAAGCTAACAAAACAGTTAATCAAAATTAAAACAAATATGAAAGATATATATTTTAACTATAGAACGAAGAGATGGAGAGTTCAGAGGAACCAACCAGTTTGCAATCTATATGTCATCTCCATGCCTCGGAGTTATTTCCTAAGCACACGCAGTTTGAATGCGATGATGAAACACTGACAATTCCATTTACACCATTAAGCGGAGAATCGGTCGTAGCTTTGGGACGGACAACGGATGGTGTTTTGGCACTTTCAAATTATAGGCTGTATCTACAATTAAGTCAAACATGTTATAATATGCCTCTGGGTCTCATTGAGCAATTGGAGGTCAAAGAAATATTTTATTTGCATATTGGATGCAAGGATGCACGTTCTTTAAGGTATTTATAATGTACTTTAAGGTATTTATAATGTATATTTATAATATACTGTTATTTTTTATCTGTATAAATATATTAAATTTTGCTCTTCTACATTTATTAATCATTATGTACGACAGATTTATGTAATTACTTTTATTAACAAGATATCAATATATTAAAATGATATTTTAGTTGTGCATTTACTACAAACGAGCACTGTTTAGAGTGGTTCAAACGATTGCACAAAGTGACATATTCACGAAAAAGTATAGAGGATATATTTGCGTTTGCATATTATGCATGGTCTATAGAAGAAGGCAAAGATTATCCTAGGCTTGGAAAAGATAATAGTTCTTATATTACTACTTTTAATTCAGAAGTAAGAGAGTATCTTTTTTAACTATTTTTATTTGTCTACAGAAATTTTTACTTTATACAAATATACTTACATGAAATTATATCCTATATATATAGGTTGAGCGGTTAAAATTTAATTTGCATGGTACATGGCGCGTAAGTCAAATAAATAAAGATTATCGGATGTGTCCATCCTATCCACCACAGCTTCTAGTTCCTGCTTGTATTTCCGATGAAACACTTGAATTTGTTGCCAAATTTCGAAGTTCTAGACGAATTCCAGCTGTTATCTGGAGGTATAGTTTTTATTTTTTTTTATCTTATATGATAATATTTATAATAAATCATCTATCTTATTATAATTACATATAGACACGTGATCAATGGCGCCGTAATAGCTCGCAGTAGTCAACCGGAAGTTGGTTGGCTCGGTTGGAGAAGTTCTGAGGACGAAGATCTTTTAAAAGCTCTTGCTGATGCATGTAGCTATGATAAAGGCGAATCTACATTAGTAGATTCGCCTATTACATATTCTGATACTGGTGACGATATGTCAAGTGCTGCCAAAGTAAGAGGATTTTAATTAATAAATTTAATTAGAAGAAGTATACAATCTTTTTCGACTGACTGTTCGGGGATCGTTTCATTTCTACATTTTCTTATGTATTTTTTCTCATGGAAACTGGAAATTATAATAATTGCGGTTTTTTACTGCAGCTATATTAGAAGATAATAAAACCTCCCAAATTAAAGAACCCAACAAATTTAAACCTTTGAAAGCTAACCGCAAAAATTTGAACGTTTCTAAATTAAAACGATTACCTAACCACAAAATAAAAGACCCAATAAGTTTCTTCCAATAAGTAAATAATTGAAAATGCGGTGGATCTTTATTTTATTCTAATCTAATCTTACTATTCATTATTTATAAGAATTATAAGTAATACTTTTCGTACTTCAAGTGTCGAAAAAATTACTCCGTACAAACTTCGACATTACTTCTAAGTGAACAACGAGAAACTCATCAGTCTTTTGAGAGCAGGCCGCCATGTTCTATTTCCGAGTCATTAACAGATTGGTACTCTGGAATTACAAGCAATTATTTTTCATTGCACGGGCTAGTATAAATTAAATAAATTTCAAATTAAATCTCGATAACCGACTTTTATATTTTGTGCACTAAGAATAACAAATTGCAGAAATTTTTTAGAAAACTGTAATATGCAAATTGTAATCTGTTTTTCTTATATGTATGTATGTTCATTTTGAATTTGCACCTTGAATAATCTATCATTTACTTTTCGTGGTACATATTCAACATAGAAAATATACATAATGTATGTTCATTTTGAACTGACACATTTAGTAATATATCAGTTACTTTTCGTGATAATATATTATATTAGATAATATCATTTAAAGTATTAAAGGTTTAAATTATTAGGTTACATTATTAGATAATCATTTTAATTTAGAAAGGTTCAAATTTTTGGGGTTAATTTTCAAAGGTTGAAACTTATTGGGTCTTTTATTTTGTGGTTAGGTAATCGTTTTAATTTAGAAACGTTCAAATTTTTGCGGTTAGCTTTCAAAGGT
>NW_017280352.1:103527-104198 GCF_001594065.2 Cyphomyrmex costatus | reverse complement strand
TTTAATTTGCGAGGATCTATTTTTGAACATGGCTTGACCTTTTCATTTTAATGATATGTTAGAATTAATAATATATCAGTTACTTTTCGTGATTAATATATTATTATTAGATAATCGTTTAAAGTTTTAAAGGTTTAAATTTCTGATATATTGTAGACGTATATATTCTAATAGTATATCTGTAAAGAATTAAACGTTCTTTACCACTTTCTCATTTTTAAAAAATTAAGTTATTTAAAACAGATGTTTTAATAAAACTGATAATTTTTATTTTAAATAAGTTTTCAAAGCTTATTTTATGTTTCTTATACCAGTCAACAGTCTGGAGTATTTAAAATAATTTTATTATTTAAAATATATATTTCAAATATGTATATATGCATTTAATATGAAGTGAGGGGTACAGCGGAAAGCGGAGGCGATTCGAAAATCGGCCAAAAGTTACGTACACTTTACGTATGTTCACTTTGTACTGGCAACTTTAATAAATAATAATCAGTTACTTTTCGTGATAATATATTATTACAATTTGACTCGTGATAGTACTGCGATAGTTTTAAATATACGTCATATCGGTCAGCAGTCGGTAGTATTTAAAATAATAGTTTTATTTAATATGTATGTTAAAAAGTTGTAACGAAATACGGCGCAAAAGAAGGGTGGTGAGGGTG
>NW_017280352.1:91764-103210 GCF_001594065.2 Cyphomyrmex costatus | reverse complement strand
AGACGTTTCTTAATTTTTCATTAAAATCACCACTTTTTGACCGCTTATATCTCCAGAACGGCTTGACCGATTTAAAATTTTTTTGGCTCAAATTACTCGTGGTGATGCCGCCTTTCAGGACATATAACGTTTGATTCAAAATTTTTTATATTTTAATAGTTATGCACCTCCCAAAAATGGACTTGTAGCTTCCTTCTCTCACAGTTTTTGAACATGGCCGGAGACGCTACCGCGTCGCCTGATATATTGTGAACTTGCTTTTTTATTATTCTGTATTAATAAATGTATAATTCAGTATCCTTCTAATGAAAATAAATTTTATGATAATTGATCAATATTCGAAGCTATTTAATGATCCATAAATCAAGCAAAAGTTTCGAGTTTTCAGTATATTTTTTATATACTATCAAATATGTGTGCTAGCATGTAACAAGTCATTTTTACTTCAGCATAGTGCAAAAAAGAAATGATTTTTTGTCGCTACAAGAAACGTAAATCTTGTTATTAAGAAATTATTTTAAATGAAAAATTAAATACAAAAGGAAATATAATGAAAGATAATAATAATTGACTCATATGATTTAAAAATCATAGAAAGTGTAAAGCCTAATCGAGTCTTGAAAACAAGATGTTAATGTTTATTATATTATGTGAATTTATATACTGCGTATGTAGTCCCCCCCGCGACGCTCATAGATTTTCAGCATTGACGCATACATATTCACTACCGCAGTAATATCACTTATTGTTAGTTAAATTGAGAATCAATCTAACCAATTTTTGATGCTTATAGCATCTTATTAGATCTTAATAATATGTTGAAAGACATATATTAAAATTTAATATTAAAGTAATAATTTAAAATCTGTGAAAAATAAGATTGCGAAGAATATCACAAGTTGGCGTTTCGTCCCGGCTTCCACTACTTAACTCATCAGTAAGGTAATGTAGTGGGAGCCTACCTTAGACGCCTGGGAAGATGTTAGAAAGAAGTTCTATATAAACAAATACTCATGTAATTCAGCACTTGCGAGAAATGGCATGAGTAACTATAGACCTCTGTTGGCTAGTCGACGTAGTGATATTCTTCACGTTGTTCTTAATATTTTAAATAAGTAATTAAAGCGCATTTTTCAGGCCGCGCGATATAAATATAATGAAAGATAATAATAATTGACTCGTATGATTTAAAAATCATAGAAAGTGTAAAGCCTAATCGAGTCTTGAAAACAAGATTGTAGAATCTTGTCACATTGACTACGATAATACTGACAGTGCCAGCATCGCGACCAATACGATGCACAGTGGTCCAATCGCAGTTCGTAGCACGAAAAAATTATAAATTTCTTGTTAAAGCTTTTACATATATCATTTACATATATCATTTATTTTAGATCTTATCTCTCTCAGAACACAATAAAAACTATTAATTATGATCAGTTAACATTTATATATTAGGAGTACAAATTAGTTCGGTCCGTTTTCCAAAAGATGATCGCCTCCAAAGACTAGTCATTTTTTCGAGATGGAATTCGAAATTGCCTGAGACATGGGAAAAAAGTAGTAACCAGCGATGGACAATACTTTAATCAATCTGTTTATTCATTTTGTTTTGAAATAAATGCATTTTTGAACACAAAAAACGGACCGAACTAATTTGCACACTTAATATATAGTTTAGGCATACAATTAGTTTCATGTTTTACATAAATAATATTCCGCTTTATAGAAAGTTTTAATTGTCGATGCCAGATCTTACACAACCGCCGTAGCAAATCGGGCACGTGGCGGTGGTTGCGAGTGTCCTGAATATTATCCTAGCTGCGACATACAATTTATGAATTTACCAAATATTCATTCAATACGGAAGAGCTTTCATGCCGTACGACAGCTTTGTGCATCGGACGCAGATCAACTAAAGTGAGTTCTTAGATTGTCAAAGTTATATGCCGTTTATTAAAAATCTTAATTATTTTAATTTGTTGAGTAACTACACTTTTTATTAACCTAATTATTTTTATAGTTGGTTAAGTTTGCTGGAAGGAACGCGATGGTTGCAGCATATGTCGGGTTTATTACGGGCAGCAGTTACTGTAGCGTCTGCAATAGAGAGAGATGGTCGACCAGTATTAGTGCACTGTAGCGATGGCTGGGATAGAACTCCTCAAATTGTCGCGTTAGCCCAGATACTACTTGATCCATATTATCGTACTATGGAGGTATACACTTTTTTTTAAGGATAATATGTAATTAAATAATATTGTTAACGTTTACGCCTGGCTTAGCGCGACACTACCGTGTCTCCAGATATAGTTTTATGATACTCTGATTTTATATTATTGTTTTATTCTAGGGATTTCAAGTTTTAGTCGAGAGAGAATGGTTAGACTTTGGACATAAGTTCGCGGATCGATGTGGTCAAACAATCGGTTGCGACGATCCTAACGAGCGTTGTCCAGTATTTCTTCAATGGCTCGACTGTGTCCATCAGTTAATCCTGCAATTTCAATGTAGCTTTCAAATGTCGTCAGCGTATCTAGTAAATATATATAAATATGTATAAATATAATATGTGTGCATGTGCGTGTGTGTACACGCACCGGCAGAAATGCTGTCCCTCGGCGCGCGGCGCTACACACTCGTACCGAGCGCACACGTACGTGTTACTGGGAGCGCGGAGGAGGCGTGGAGCGCGGAGGGAGAAAGTAGTGGGGCGCGCTCCGATATTCTATCCTTAGCGTAAGGCGCACGATCGAGAGAGAAAGCGTAATTGGACGTGGATGCCTGCTCGCGGTGTCCTTTCGCTGTCTCACACATTTGTTACTAGTACGAGTGAGATACTCCGGTGTCTTTCGCTTGTCAATATTCATAATAATACTTTTATTACACACAAAATATTGTAATTATGCATAAAAATTTTTAATATTGTAAATCCACGCCTCCGCGCTCCCAGTAACACGTTACGTGTGCTTTCGGTACGAGTGTGTAGCGCCGCGCGTCGAACGCCGAGGGACAGCATTTCTGCCGGTGCGTGTACATGCATACATACGTATATGCATGTATATATATATATGTACATACATACACACACGCGCGCGCGCGCACAGACATATCATCAGAGAAGATATGTATTATCAAAGAAATTATTTCTAAGTGTAATATTCTTGTAATATTCCTATTTCATAATATTCTATTTCAGGTGAAATTGGCTCAACATACGTATTCCCAATTGTTCGGTACATTCCTGTGTAATACCAGGCAAGAGAGGCTACAATTAAGACTACGCGAACGTACGTTTTCAGTTTGGCGTTTTCTCAATTCGACTGCGTTCGTGAATCATCTATATTCGCCGTTGAAGAATCAAGTACGTCGCAAAATATATGATTGATATAATTTAACATAATGACAAAAAATTTTCAACAATTGTGATTT
Source organism: Cyphomyrmex costatus (assembly GCF_001594065.2). Lineage (NCBI taxonomy): Eukaryota > Metazoa > Arthropoda > Insecta > Hymenoptera > Formicidae > Cyphomyrmex > Cyphomyrmex costatus. The sequence continues at coordinate 99,778 of NW_017280352.1, read as the reverse complement.
TTATACTATTGTTTATGTTAATTTAGGTATTATGGCCGAGTTGTAATGTACGTGATCTTGTTCTATGGTCTGAAGTGTATTTAGGTTCTATGGAATCGTTACTTGGTATGAGAGACGATAAACAAAGAATGACAGTAATAGACATCGAAGGTGGCGAGAATGAGGAGCCACAGGGACAAATGACAAAAACGAGATCATATGGCGATCTTATGCATGCTCCTGATCATGCGGCGTATCTGCACAGAAGACGCAGCGATCCGAGTATTTCTATTGAAAAGTATGTGATAAACGATAAATTTATGCGATAAATAGACATATTCATAAATTTTTTACATTGCAGGAAATTTGATTCTTTAGCACTTGAGACTGAGATGGATAAAAAGAGTGTGAAATACGATAACAAGAATGAAACCGTGAATGAAAATCTATCAGAGATTGAAATCAGGACAAAACGAGATATCATTAATCAAAAATCCAATAATTCGCCTGCCAATCCTTCAGTAGATAGTTCCACTGATACTTTGATACCCAACAATGATTCCGTTGTTCCAGTGGTGAAAGAAGAGAAGGAAGAGTAACTACATATTTTTTTTATATCTTAACAATGCTCATAAACTTTTAAGCAATTGTAAAATTTATTAAAATTTATAGGCAACAGGTAAATTCATCGCACGATATTGTTTCACCATGGATTGAAACCGGCACTACTACTGCACAAGTTGTTTGTTCTTCGTGCAATCGTAATCATAATGAGGGTAGTGATATAAGTGATACCAGCGCTCCATTGATATCAAGAACTCCGAGTAGCATATGTCCAGCTTCTCCAACTCATCAAGATGTTGTGCTAGATAATCCTGATTGGTTGGACGATGTTGATGGGCTTCCTGTTATATGTTGTGATGTTCAAATGCGAGTACAACAAATTATCGTAGAACATAAGGTATTTGAAGCAGTAAATGTCTCGTACATTTTCGAAATATTGTTTGAAAGTATCTCTGACAGTATATTATACATAGAGGAGACAATCCTCTATTTTTTAATGATTTTTTAAATAATTATTTAACTTTTAATTGGTAAATATCTAGAAAAGGGGAGCCCCCCCCCCCGATGATCTTGATCTTGACATATGTTGTCAAGGTCATGACCCTGAGTGACTTCCCGCAGGTTTTAGGTGGTGGTCGCTGTCCGTTTAAAAGTTATTAATAAAAAAAGTTTCAAAATTAACGTATCATTTCTGCCATATATGTATTATAACAAGTACTATTTTACATCTCCTTCCGTTCAGAAACGTTAAACTTTCCACGCGAAGTAACTCTCACCTCCCCCAACCCCCTGCGAAGGGGCACACGACTTCTACGATTGTACTGTTGCTATGATAGTACTGTCGGGGCAGACCTCTATGACGGTGTGGGTGGCCTTCAGCCACTCCCTTGCACCCGCCCGTGTGTGTGTGCGTGCGTGCGTGCGTGCGTGCGTGCGTGCGTGCGTGCCATTCGTTATAGTACAATTATGAGTCTATTACTTGATATTTCACACACACACACACACACGGGCGGGTGCAAGGAGGTGGCCTTCGGCCACCCCCCCCGCACCCACACCGTCGACAGAAGTCTGCCCCGACAGTACAATCATAGCAACACTGCGAAGGGGCACACGACGTGCCCCTTCGCAGGGGGTTGGGGGAGGTGAGAGTTACTTCGCGTGGAAAGTTTAACGTTTCTAAACAGAAGGAGATGTAAAATAGTACTTGTTATAATACATATATGGCAGAAATGATACGTTAATATGTATAATTTCCGAGAAATGGTACGTTAATTTTGATACTTTTTTTGTTAATAACTTTTTAACGGACAGTGACCGCCACCTAAAACCTGCGGGAGGTTACTCAGGGTCATGACCTTGACAACATATGTCAAGGTCAAGATCATCGGGGGTGGCTAACCTAATCTATATATTTACCAAAAGGGGTGCTTAGACAGAGCGTTTTTATTGTCGCACCCTAAGTTTCATGTCAAGAACTTGTGTTTTATTATTAGGACGTTTTTAGATAATGACTACCCTTTAAAATTTATTTTTGACACGATTAATTTTAGACTCAAAGCGCTTACCATAGGAAAAACTATTAAACAATCACAGATTGAGTCTGAATCTCAAAGTTCGAATAATAAATTTTAGTCATGGCGAGGCGCTATATACACACACAAGCATGAACCCATGTCTGTGTGCTCCCCTTCTACCCGAAAATGAGCACACGGACATGAGCTTGCAATTGTGTGTATAACCAGTAGCGTACTACCAGTTTTGCTAGCCACCGACTGATTCGGTGTCGCTACTCATCAACACGGAGTTCTTGGCTGAGTATTCAGGAGCCTTAACGGACAGTGACCGCCACCTAAAACCTGCGGGAGGTTACTCAGGGTCAACATATGTCAAGGTCAAGATCATCGGGGGGAGGCTCCCCTTTTCTAGATATTTACCTTTTAATTATTTTTTTAGCTTAAGGAGGAAGCCTTGAGAAAGGAATTGCATACAACAAGATTGGCACTAATCAAACAAGTTTGCAATCATAATGCAGATATCGATCGTATAGATGACATCGTAAGTAAAGTTCTTTGAGTGACAGTTCTTTCTGTATGTTATGTATGTAATGATACAACAAAAAATATGTGATGACTTATAGGGTTCATTACCTGATTCGGTGGGTAGCGCTGGTGAACATGGGGAATCATTACCGTCGGATATGTCCTGGGAAGCTGTGGAGGAATTAGGTCCAGCTCCTACTTTATGGGTGCCCGATCATGCTGTGACTCGGTGTATGGGATGTAACACAGAGTTCTGGCTTGGTAGACGTAAACATCACTGCAGGTACGCATTTTGCACAACAGAACAGTAAACGCTGGTAATAATAGACACATATGTAATGAAAAGAAAGCATTTTAATAAAAAAAGTTTTTATATTTAGTAAAGAAAATATTTTGGCTCAAAATGCGAGCCGACGTACATATAATTTCAATCCGAAAAAATCATATCATAAAAATAAAAGGTTCAAGCCATGTTCAAAAAAGGATACTAAAAAATTTAAAAACCTTTTTATCTAATAATAATATATTACCATGAAAAGTAATTGATATATTATTAATAAAGGTGCCAGTACAAAGCGAACATACATAAAGTGTATGCAACTTTCGGCCGATTTTCGAATTGCCTCCGCCTTTCGCTGTCCCCCTCATCTCGCGGTCCAAATACCGCACGATGCTCGAGCAAAATTTGATCTGCGCACGGGGCGGTGAGATGAGGGGGATAGCGGAAGGCGGAGGCGGTTTGAAAATCGGCCGAAAGTTGCATACACTTTATATATGTTCACTTTGTACTGGCACCTTTATTAATAATATATCAGTTACTTTTCATGATAATATATTATTATTATACAAAAAAGATTTAAATTTTTGAGTATCCTTTTTTGAACATGGCTTGAACATTTTATTTTTATGATATGGTTTTTTCAGATATTACTTACTTTTTAAAGTACAAATATATTACAAATCTATAAAAAAATGATTTTAAAATATTATATAACGAAAGAGAGTGAAATACGGTGAAAGAGAGGGGTGGCGGGGGAGGGGGAGGGGAGGGGTTGCGGTCGGTTGAAGATGGTGAAGGTATGAGTGAAAGGTGAGAGGGGAAAGTTTTAATACGGCCTTAAGTGCGGACAGAGAAGAAGAAAAAGGAGATTTTCTTAATTTTTTTTTATTAAAATCACCACTTTTTGACCGCTTGTATCTCCAGAACGGCTTGACCGATTAAAATTTTTTTTGGCTCAAATTGCTCGTGGCGATACCGCCTTTCATACCGCCGGACATATAACGTTTGATTCAAAATTTTTTAAATTTTAGTAGTTATGTACTAAGTTCTTTTTGACGGAATGTAAGAATGTTTTTATTTAATTAGATTTATTTTTATATCGGTCTAAATTAATATCATATTGTTTTTTAATTATGTAATTCTTAAACTTATTTTTGTACATAGATGTTGTGGGAAGATTTTCTGTGCCGATTGCTCCGAGAATTCTACTCCCTTGCCTAGTGAACAGCTCTACAATCCTGTAAGAGTATGTAGCGACTGCTACGCACGGCTGCATCATCATCATCATCATCATACAAATTCCTGTCAGTGCAATACCCGACAACAAAATATCAAAACAGAAAATGAGGCAGACTCTTTTGAAACAGCGACTTTACAACAACCGGCGACATGTCAAAGATCGAGAAAATTACCACCCACTACAACAAAGGATTCCTGCTGTGACAACTTATTGCAAGCAACACATCAGAAAACGCAACCATCCATCGCAGCGGCCACTGTAAACTAAAAAGAAGAATAAAAATCAAGCAGAAGAAGGAAAATAATATGAAGAAATGTGATTAATCTATATGATGCGCTTATCGTATTCATCATTTATATTGCATACATATAGCACATGGACTAATGCAACTAGCTTATTCTAAGGAATCTAATATATTTATTGCTAGATTAATAATTTGTACGAACAAGTGTATAGATGATATGAAGAAAGATGATAAAATCAGTATACGAATTGTATATATCTTGAGAATAGCTCTCGAGACTAAGATCCCCAGAGAATAAAATTCTATTTCTTTTGTAAGAAATAGAAGGGATCGAGTTTATCTAGGTATCTTATGTTAATATGACGAGGGGATGATGAGTGGCAAAATCTCGGATAGGCTGTGATCAACATCTGACTTTGTAGAAGACTACACTATCAAGCGAAATGCTAATTAATTGTCAATTGATCACGAGAAGAGCGGTTGTTTGCTAATTAACAATTGGATCGAACAAAACGAATAAAATCATATTTCTTATATCGACGTCGATGTATGAGAACTGGGATATTAAATGTCATTATCTCATTGCAAGCGTCTTGTATCGATCAGATTCACGTACATCTAGAGTATATATGTATATCTATATTTTATTCTCTATATTAATCCCTTTTATTAAATCTATTTGTATGGAAAACATTTATTATTGTATTGAGAAGATACTGAAATCGTTAAGAATCCATGAGGGTATTAGTGTGCTCAAAATTAAGTTCATTATATAAAAGATTATATACCGAATGTCTCTCCATACAAAACTGTTACATGGCTTCAGAATAAGTCGAAAATATTTAATAAACATATGTTCAATTCGGAACGGTTTCGGACCGGATTACAAAATATTGAAGTAAGAAGACACGAATTGCAATAAATGTTATGTTCGTTATTCTATTCAATGCTTTACAAAAGATGCTCAAAAATTCCTCCGTCAACTTCACTACACTTTTTAGCACGAATAATAAATTGTTTCAAATTGTTTGTTAACTTTGAAATTTTATGGATGATATTGGCAGCATTAAATATCAGTTACCATAATTATTTTGCATTCTTATAAATGTCATCATAAATCAAAACTAAACAAATTAACTAGTCATCCTGTTATCATAAAGGTATAAATTTCTCGAAATAGATTCAACGAAATATTTTATAATAAGTAGTAATTAAAACAAAAAGTTAAATTGGAAAGAAAATGGCATTAGGAGTCAAGCGCAGATAACTTCACGCAATGCCGATATATATCAAGCAAGAAGACTAGAACCAGGAGAGTAAACCATATATTATATGGAGTAAACTAGCGTGGTGGGGGTAGGTCAAAAAACGTCCGCGGTTATTCATTCAATGCGCAGTGGCATTGCACATTGAATGAAAGTTTGCGCATGCGCGCGTCGGTTATAACCAAGAAGTCTTGTTCTTAAGGTGCTTTTTCATGCGCAGCACGCTGCAGCAGCAATTTGTTACTATTGGTTAAGAATTTTATGTAAGCTAGATGACGCACTTCCGGCGCAAAATACATTTTGCCGCAGTTCGTTGAAGTTGAACCGAACGAACAGCAAGCAGCAAGCGGCAAAATCGAGGCAATATTATTTATTGCAATAAATATTAGGAAAATTAACGAAGAATGGCTTCGGATAAGGTACGAATGTTTGTAAATTAGATCATTTTATACTTTACACTTTACTTTTTCAAATTTGTGGTAAAGTATAAAATGATCTAATTTACAAACATGTATCCGTACCTTATCCGAAGCCATTTTTCGTTTATTTTCCTAATATTTATTGCAATAAATAATATTTTTTATAATAAAACGACGGACATATTGTACGCTTTCTCGATTTTGCCGCTTGCTGCTTGCTGTTCGTTCGGTTCAACTTCAACGAACTGCGGCAAAATGTATTTGCGCCGGAAGTACGTCATCTAGCTTACATAAAATTCTTAACCAATAGTAACGAATTGCTGCTGCAGCGTGCTGCGCATGAAAAAGTACCTTTAACCTTTGCGTTATCAAGAAGTCTTCTTGGCGTTATACAAGCCCAAAAAGGTTAGGGCTAGAGACGCTTTATTTTCCCCTCATCCGAGGGATACATTTAAAAAAGAAAAAAATCTTAAACCATCTTAAACAGAATGTAAGTTGTAAAAAGAAATTATACTGTATATTAAATAACTTGTTTATAGGTAAATTCTGTATTGTATACAAATTTTGGAGTATGATTACAGTAATTTTTACATTACTGTATTAATGTTTTAATTACAGAATATTATTAATATTTCCGTCGTCGTTGGAATAACATATATTGAAATATGTATGATTTTTAGTCTTCTTGAGTCCAAAATTCAATTAAACAGAAACAAGGTTTGTTTGACATGCGCAGTCACGAATTGGAAACGACTATCAGAGCGACAGCACAGTATATCCAGTAGCGCAATTCTCTGTCGGCACCTTTAATGTTAGTGTCACACAAAATGAGTGCGCATGCGCGAAATAAGCAACCTGCGCATGCGCGCCACCTAAACTTCTTTCTCACTTGCTCTTTACTCTCCATCTTTCCATCTTTTTCTAGCTACTCTATCTCATTTATATGTACATTAAATTAATCTAAATGTAATAAAAACTTAAAAAATAGACCATAATTGTAATGCATTGTAAAATAAAAAGATAAGAAAATATAAATTTATGTAAATATTGTGTAAATAAATATTATACCGTAAAAATATTTTAATAAAAGACTGCGACATATAGAATGCGTCTTAGATTGTTACCGTTTTTGTAAATTACTTGCATCACACAGAACGCAGATTTTCTAACTAAAACGTAAGCAATCCAGCAGAAAAACAAACATCATATATCGCAGGCTTAAGATATTAATATAAACAACAAAAAGTAAAATTTTATGTTATACATTTAAAATTTTATGATTACATTTAAGAAAATAATAATTACTGTAATTAATTACAATTATAAACAATATTTAATAATAACTTTTTTTAAATTAAATAAGATAATAATTTTTATATGCATATAGAATAAAAATAATCAACTGTGATAAATAAAATTTTAATCTTAATATAACAGTAGGAAGCAAATATTTATCAACATATTATACATATTTTAAAATATCATTACACATATGCCTATATATGTACAAAAATACTCTCTTCTTCAGCAACACCTGAAACAAAGCTAAGATCAAAAGTGCAAAAGTACAAGAGAATAGATAATTTATACAATAGTTGTATAGATTAACTATTCTCTTAGTAATCGTTCCTCGGTTTCACTTAATTTTTTCCACTTTTTCACTATTTTATTTCCACAAACTTTTCGGTCACAAACTAAATTCGTAGTTTCTCGAACTAACACAACTCAAACAGATGGAAATTATACTAATTTCCTTCAAATTTGAGCTTTCTAAGCACACACTGGCACACACCTAATCACAGGATCAACAGGATCTTTAAACGGAGCCGTTTAAATGGTCCTGACAAAGAATGACAGAGAACGGATAAGAAGAAGTGAGAAAGAAGTTTCGGTGGCGCGCATGTGCAGGTTGCTTATTTCGCGCATGCGCACTCCATTTTGTGTGACATAAAATCAGGAGAGTTGCGCTACTGGATATACTGTG
>NW_017280352.1:85925-90280 GCF_001594065.2 Cyphomyrmex costatus | reverse complement strand
TTTTTTTTCATTCTGGCAATTGACTTTTTGCCAACAATCTGCACAAACTCGAGATCGTATGATTTATTAAATCTTGTTAACTCACATTAAATATGAGGTTAGAAATCTGTGTTATTATGCGATAAGTTTTCACCAAATAAATAAGTAGTAAAGTCATTGTTTAAATATAAAATATTCATATCACTTCAGATTTCGTATCACTGTGTGTAAATGGAAAGCAACTTTTTTATTCGAATTTAATACGTTTTGCACGTTTTTGTCTATTTTGTCTGTTTTATCCACAATTCTATATTTACGAAAAATAAACTTTCTCTAATAATTATTCATTACAACTTTGAGTTAACAAAGTTATAATAAACAAGTAGTGTTACGTGATGTTTCGAAATTGGCGTTGATATATTAGCGCGCATTTCCAAGATCATGTGATTTCCGGTTTCACAACATCATGCCGGACATTGGCCCATCTCTCCATATAGGATCTCTAGTGCGATCCATACCCCAGCCAATCAGAATCACCCATAGTCATGTGACGAGTTGGCGAGTCTCTCCTTCATATATGTAATATTACTATATGGCTAGTGCCTATAAGAAGGAGTGAGAGGAAGCGGTCCCAGAACCACGGTGCGGGAATATATATTTCCCTCTCTTTCTAAGATTACTTTGAGTGTTGTGCGCATGCGTTGGATTGATCGCATCCGCCAATAGGAAAATAGAATATACTTCAGCACATGTGAGATAGATTCGCTCGCGAGCTCTCGAACAGTGTGGACCGTTCCTGCGCTTCCTCGACTGTCTCCCGTGCTTTATAGGCTCTTGTCTACATCCTTGATTCTGTGAGCCTGCTTTTTAGTGCTTATTTTCTTCCATGCGTGTAAGTAAGCTCTTTTTCTGCCTGCAATTTAGCCATTTTTCCTGCTTTGCAGGAAGGTGCGTCGGCCTCGCCGGATCCCGGCGGCGGCCTGCTTTCGCCAAACAACCTTCTGTCCGCGTCCCTGGAGGACTTTAACTCTTTCTTTTCGCGCGCTGGTGAGGATCAGACTGGGACCGCGATTCCTTCGTCGGATATGCCTCCGCTAAAGGCTAGCTTTCTTAAATCCCCATCTTTTAACGTCGTTACAAATCATAAGGGAAAAAAGGTAAGATGAAGAGGGGGAAGTCCCCGCGAATTTCGCTGGAAACTTCGTGCGCCACTGTTTCCACCGTTAGTAGCCCTTATGGAACACGCTCTAGATCGCGTTCTCCGGCAAATATCAATGAATCTCATGCCTCGAGCCCGTCGATCTCTGACATCGAAATGTTTCAGGGGGCCTATTACGGTTTTCGGATTGGGTGAAAATGACGAAAGCGAGAAACTCACCCAATTACGGTTAATTTCATCTCGTGAGAATACGAAATTATTCGTGTGAGCGGGCTCGGCATAAAATTTCGCCGTGAAAATGTGAAATCACGCAAGAGTGACAAAGAAAGACGCATTATCTTATACTGTTATTCATATAATGAATAATTTAATGTTTGTGCTTATGCAACAAGAAGAATAGAGGAGAAATAGGGAATGTAAACAAAATTAATTTGCGTATTATTATATGTACTTATTATTATACATATAATATTATATTTATCTAATAAAACTAAAATACTACCACATTACTGATAAAATCTTATATTTTAACATATATTAACAGATAATGTGTAGTACTTACTAATATTTTTTTATTGCCGCTATTATATCGCAGGCGGCCTCGTGCAAAATCTTCATTCATACTTATATAATTTAATAAAATTCTTTTCTGTTTTTCTGTAACGTTCATCTCTAGGTGCCTAATCTCACTAATTATAATTAAATTTTAACCCGACTGCGAATCGTCCGCCTCACTCAAGACTTGCAAACTATTTTGTTTGGTTTGGTTTCGTGAAAATGCGAGATTACTATACCGAAAGTACCTAGTTATATCACATTTTCACTCAACAATTCCGTAATTGGGTGACCAAAGTCACGTGATATGAAAATGTGAAAAGTGATTAAATTTACCGAAAAACCGTAATAGGCCCCCAGCAGCGGGATTCTCTAAACGTTTTTTCGATAATTGTTATCGTTAACTAGCGACAGCCAATGAGAGCCGCGCTTTCTTTCAGGATTGTCCTGCCATTGACTGTCGCTAGTTAACGATAGCGACAATCATCGATAAAACGTTTAGAGAATCCCGCAACAGGACGAGTGCTCGGTGCCTTCGGTGGCGGTCCCCCCCCCCCCCCCCCCCCCCGAGGACAGACGACGTGTGTAAAGATATTGCTAGCAGTGTCAGAAAGGGCTGTGATAAGGTAAGCGATACCAGTGCTGTGCCACCGCCGGGTAAGCGTGCTCGGGTCTCGGGTCTTACTACAGGGCGATTCAGATCCCGTTCAAGCGGTTCGCACTGACCTTAACCTATCTTATGACAAGGGGGATCGTCCCCCCTTCATAGTTTTCGTTCGCTGAGTTGCTGATTCCAGCGACGATGCCAATTCTAGGTTAGACCCGATCGCTGTCTCACGTACCATTTTGTGTTTTGCGAAGAACAAAATTTAGTGATGCACGAAGACGAGACAAGACGATATTTTTCAAAATATCGTCTTGTCTTACTAAAATATTGAAAAATTAATTCTTGTCTTGATCTCGTTATCAAGATAAAAAATAAATCTCGTCTTGATTTCAATATTCTCGAAAATATTGATTTTTATTACAAATTTTTAAATTTAAAATGTAATGTACTAAAGACGAGACAAACGATATTTATGATTCTTTACTAAGATCATATTTCTGAATCTAAAAGTATAATCCAATCAGTGCAAACAAAATTTCCAACAGTTGCAAAATAAACTTTCTGCTGAACGCAATTAATTGAAAAAAGAAAGGCAGCATAGACGATTGGGCGCATAAGAGTACGTTTCCACTGAGCACGTCACGACGTCACGCGTTAAGTCGTCCATCGTGTCACGACGCGACGCGATAAAGAGAAAAAGAAAAGTTTATAATATTACAATAAAATTGTATTGATTTTATTTTATTGCAATAACACAATATAGTTTAATATAAATTATAATATAGACAATATAGATTATAATATATATAAAATAGTAATACTCCATATATCAGTGAAAACATTTATATTCATTTATATAAATATGAATAATAAGCCACTAAACGTGATTAAAATTATTTCTATATTTTCTATTAAATGTTATCTATTAATTTGATATATTTCTAATATATTTATTTATTTGATATTCGATATTTTCGATATTCTTGAGCCAAGAATATTAATCTTGGAAAAGTAATATTGTCTCGTATCGAAATTTATTAAATTAATATCGTCTTGATATCGTCTTGATTTCGAGACAAGACAACTAGTCTGCATGCCTTCATACCTTCCTTTAACATTTTGCGAACTGGCATTATTAGAAATGTCCCCCTTGACATTTCTGAGGGTGAAATTATTAACCAATTCTCCTCTCAATTTAAAATTATCTCAGCTAGAAGGCTCAATATCAGACTGCGTAAAGATGGTGAAACTACTTTTTCTCCATCCAGAACCGTTCTTGTCAAATTTCGCGGACAATATCTTCCTCGTTCAGTCTCTTATATGCATGTAAGCTTTCCTGTATTTCCATACTTTCCGCGTGTCTTAATGTGTTTTTCCTGCCTTAGATACGGTCATATTAATTAACGCGGATTGCAAGAGCAAACCAAGATGTGAAAGAGCGGTGGTGCCAGACATCCTGAGCCCGACGCTTGTCCTCGGCTTAGCCTTCCACCTCTCTGTTATAATTGCGGGGGAGAACCTACCGTCCGCCACGTCCTGTCCGGCATACTTGAAGCAGAAGCTAATTTATACAACTGCGACTCTCGAAAACATATCGTATGCAGAGGCACGCTCAAAACTCAATGGCCCCATATGTAGCTGTATTATGTTACGAGGTTTATATCAATCTTGTAACAGCCGCTAGGTTATTTTTTCCTTAATTCCACATTTAAAGCTGATAATGTAAGAAGAGTTATTTTAGAAGCTATTGTGAAATTACAAGATATTGGATTAAACGTAATTGCTTTCATTAGCGACATGGGTAATAATTTTGTACAAATGTCGGAAAAATTAGGCGTTACTACCGAACGACCATATTTTGAAGTAAATAATAAGAGAATTTTTTATTTTTTTGACTCACCACATATATAAAATACGCAATTTATTTTATATGAAATTTTATTTTTTAAGTATATTTTATCACATTGTTTATAATTTTATAACGTTACATAAGTAATTAATAAAATATAATAACAAATAAATCTCAAAAATATTTATTATTTTTTATAGTGTGTT
>NW_017280352.1:82927-85883 GCF_001594065.2 Cyphomyrmex costatus | reverse complement strand
TTAAGCGGGGAGCACAGACTTTTGCATAACGCATAAACCATATACATAAAGAATTTAATTGGTCCATTGACTCATGCATAAGAAAATGGGCCAATGAAATTCCTTATGTATATGTATTATGCGTTATGCAAAAGTCTGTGCTCCCCGCTTTACTGTCGTTACTGGTTATACTGTGATAACTGTGCATAAGCATAACATAAGGCCGCTGGACCAATGAGCATCCAGCATACAGACGCCATATTGATTAACATAAGATGCTCATTGGTCCAGCGGTCTTATGTTATGCTTATGCACAGTTATGCATTTCATGTGCGATAGGCCTAAAGCGGGGAGCACAGACTATTACATAACGCATAATACATATACATAAAGAATTTGATTGGTCCATTGACTCATGCATAAGAAAATGGGCCAATGAAATTCCTTATGCACATGCTTTATGCATTATGCAAAAGTCTGTGCTCCCCGCTGGGTGCGATTACATGCAGCCATATGTCCATGCATGCAGCGCGGTACGCGGTACGCGGTAAAGTAACCAGAAACCGCGGCGGCAAGCCGCGGTACGCGGTATGCGGTACGCGGTGAAATAACTATAAGGTAATTAACCTGAAAAGTTAATGCAAATTTCTTCCAAGGGGCCAATAAAGCGCATGGTAATTATTAGATTTAATCGATTTAATAATGTTATCATGGCCATCAACATCGGCCCGTATTCAGAACGCGTTAACAACGATGTTAGCGCGCTAACATGCTATAATTTACGTCACGTATACCATAGAATTTTAGAGATAAAAGCGCGCTTTTATCGATAAAAGTGCGTTCTGAATACGGGCCATCATATCTGCAGTCTCCATGACAAAAACAGTCTTTAATTAATGTGAAAATCGTTTTTTTTTTCCTACCAAACTCCGAACTCCGAAATTATTTCTCTTTACTTGGCAGTATACACAGGCTGTCTTCCCATAGTCCCTTTGTCAGTCAGTAAAATAATATTACTAGAGTGACGTCATCTTACTGACTGGAGAAGTGTTCCCATTCTCGCCAGTAAAAAGTGACGTCAGGATTTGTTGCGTTTCTATGCCCTACGCTTTCTACAGTTTTCGTTTCATATTATAGTTTCATTTCATATTTTCGTCATCAGTGATTTCATTGAATAGGTAAGTAAATAATATATATTCCATGTAGCAATGTTTACTTGCAACTCTGTAATATTTCGGTACCGGAACGAAATCGTTGTCTAACCTCTTTAGTCGCCGGGATCAATTATTTTAAGACATGGGTACCGAAATATTACAGAGTTGCAAGTAAACATTGCTACATGAAATATACTCGTATATTATTTACTTACCTATTCAATGAAGATCACTGATGACGAAAATATGAAATCAAACTGTAATATGAAACGAAAACTGTAGAAAGCATAGGGCATAGAAACGCAACAAATCCTGACGTCACTTTTTACTGGCGAGAATGGGAACACTTCTCCAGTCAGTAAGATGACGTCACCCTAGTAATATTATTTTACTGACTGGCAAAGGGACTATGGGAAGACACTCTTTACTACCAGCACGAGTTTTGGAACCCTCCCTTACATGGAACGCGGAAAGGCGGCACGGTATAGTGACAAGTTCACATTTGTATGCATTTTCTTAAAAGTGTTAACTTATTTCTATGCACATTTTATCAATAATCTTATTTTTTCAACGAATCTGCTTAATAATTGCATTTAAATCTATTAATTTCATTAAAAAGTGCATAGTAACATCAACTTGTCACTAGTCCGTGCCGCTTTTCCGCGCAGTTTTGGCTCCATGCAAAGGTAAGAACTCATGGGCACGTCATTTGAGTGATTTGACGCGCGCGTCACGCGTCATTGGGGAAATAACTAGATTATAGTGACTTCTAGCACTGTCGCGTTTGACGCGTTTACAGTTGAATTTATCCAACTTCAAATGGTGTCGTCGTTAATGGTATGTCCTTAATTGAATGCTATATTGCTCACACGCATGTGGACGCACACGAAAAAAAAATAAGTTACATCAGTTCTTATTAATTAGATTTCTTTCTTCATCATTTGTGTCCTCCCTCTTAAGTGCTGAACTGACTAATAATACCTAGGAAAAACTTTTAAGCCTGATAGGATTTGAACTCGTGACTCGATCCACGGTCCAGTTCTGAGTCGTTCACTTAGCCCGGATCCTCATACGGGCAACAGCGCTTTGACACCAAACGCTGATTGGTGAGAAACCGGTGGCAAGGGTAAAATTTACCCCCATAATCCGTTTTTTTACCAATCAGCGTCCGGTGTCAAAGCGCTGTTGTCCGTATGAGGATCCGGGCTTAACGTACTGCTCCACTGTTACCTTATTGACAGAGATGTTTCGAATGGTCTATATATACTTTTAATAAAACTATTTTGTCCAAACAGATTATTTTGTTAAAATTACTAAAAGAACACTTATTTTGTAATGGGAACAAAATTTTACCTTGTTATTTACAAAAAGTAAGTAAGCAAATAAATTTGTATCGTTAAATAAAAAAATTTACAATATTTTGTTCATTTAACAAAAAAATTGTATTTTGTTATTTTAACAAAATAATTCAATGATAATCAGCTCGGCGTATGATAAGATGGCGGAAAGCGCGCAATTTTTATTACTGCATGCATGAACGCAACATGAATGCGTTTTTGCACGCACGTATGATGATCATGCGTGAAGATAACGTGAATTAAATGTAAATTATGTTCCTTCACGCATGACTGTATAATGCTACCTTTTACGCACGCACTCGTGCTTCTCTCACAGTGAGAGTAACATTAGTGACCCTCTAATAAGAGTCTGGACACGTGAAGTCCGCCATTATTCGTCGAAATTGTGCGAGAGAGAAAAATCATGCTATCTCATTCTAGTGGCGCTGTAAGTTGTAGTTGATTGTAGCTCTAAAAACTTCATAG
>NW_017280352.1:67453-82492 GCF_001594065.2 Cyphomyrmex costatus | reverse complement strand
TTAATCTTGTAATATTTTTATAAATTTTATATATTCTTAATATATTAATTTTTATATTTTCAATATATTTATAATACTTACTTAATTGTTGTTTTTATTTTATGAAAGACATATTGCAACGTTTTTTTTACATAAAAGTTTTTATAGAAAATATTTAATAATGTTAATATAAGTTAAATAATAATAAAAATAAAAATTGTAATTGATTTTACTTTAATTTTTACGAATTTATTAATTTTTACAATTTCTAAATTTAAAGAAATTTACGGGAATGGATGATAAATGTCGGACCAATCACAAACCGGGGAGAAGGTGGCCAAACTCTTATTAGAGGGTCACTAAGTAACATGAGTGCGTTATTGCACGAACTCATGACAATCATGCCATGAGAGTAATATGAGCGCTCACCAATTGTTATCTGAGTGGGAATAACGCATGATAAAATCCATATTCACTTCGTTTTCGAAATAGAGGATTAATCAACAAACTTTTCTTTTGGATGTTCCTTTTCCTCATTAACCTCTTTTTCATTAAAAGCATGGTTAATGCAAGCATTTGCGATTAAAGTCATTAGCAATTACTGAGGATACTTTATGTATTAACGTTACTTTATTTTTGGTAATTATATAGAATACGGGTCTCACCTCCGATTTTGATCTAATTAGGCTCATTCCACGCATTTTCACTCAAAATGAAAGAATCCGGAAGAAATTTGTGGCGCTCGACCTCGTGAACCGAGATATTAAGCGTTAAAGTTCGAGATTTTAGAGGTTAAGATATCTGTCACTGCTTTAAAAATAACAAAATTACTGCTTTATAAACACAAAAACACTGCTTTAAAAATACAAATTCACTGTTTTAATAAACAATTCAATTTAAAACAATAGTGGAGCCCCCCCCACAGGGGAGGCAGAACCCACTGCATCCACGCATACACTTTTAACGTAGAAGTAATATGCGTGGATACAGTATGTTCCGCTCCCTCAGTCCCTCTATGATTGTACTGTTGCTGTAAAAACAACAATTCGCTACTTTAAAAACAATAGTGGAATCTTCCCGCAGGAGGTTTACGTACATAACATGCGTGGATGCAATAAGTTCCACCCCTCCTGCGGGGAGATTCCACTATTGTTTTTAAAGTAGTGAATTATTGTTTTTACAGCAACAGTACAATCATAGAGGGACTGAGGGAGCGGAACATACTGTATCCACGCATATTACTTCTACGTTAAAAGTGTATGCGTGGATGCAGTGGATTCCGCGCCCCCCTGCGGGGGGACTCCACTATATCGTTTTAAAGCAGTGAATTGTTTTTTAAAGCAGTGAATTTGTATTTTTAAAGCAGTGTTTTTGTGTTTCTAAAGCAGTAATTTGTTATTTTTAAAGCAGTGACAGATATCTTAACCTCTAAAATCTCGAACTTTAACGCTTAATATCTCGGTTCACAAAGTCGAGCGCCACAAATTTCTTCCGGATTCTTTCATTTTGAGTGAAAACGCGTCAAATGAGCCTAATTAGATCAAAATCGGAGGTGAGGCCCGTATTCTATATAATTACCTTATTTTTTAATGCAACGTGTCAACGTATACAGTAATCACGGGCTGCTTTCGATCAAGGCTTTTAGGCGACACACATCGACACAGTGTCGAACGCGGTGCTTTCCAACAACGACACGCCACGACACGATTCGACACAGCAGAAAAGCATAGTTGGACACTCTTGGTTATGGTTGCTAATTTTCGGTTGGCGCTTTAGAATATTTACATTTTAAATATATGTACGATATAAGAAGTACGTTCATAAGTCATCTGGATTATTTTAATGTAAAAAATAATATCTACGCATAAGATTATTATCCAACAAGAGACACAGAAGTGACACGGTGTGACACGGCAATCGTTGCATCCTCGTCGTTCGCTAATGTTAAATAAAGACGAGGTGATTGCTGTGTCGTAGATGGAAAGCAACCACGGAAAACATACAGATAATGTTAGAAGTTACTAAAAAAAAAATTGCCAAAGGCCATGGTGTAAGGAAACAAGGTGTAGCGCGGCGCATGAGGCTGGTCAGGTGGTACGGGGCTAACCAATGAGAGAATTTTGCCAAAATGTGGTTGAAACGCGGTTGATTTGAAAATGCGAGAAAGCGTAAATATTGAACTGATTATATATATACAGAAAATAATGTATAAAAAATGATTGTAATTGCTTTATGATTCGCTTGCTGTAGGAATAGAATGAAAACAATATTTCTTAAATGCATTACTTATGATTTAACATAAAAGAAATATATGGTGATAATGTCGAATAAAATATTGGCAACATTTTATTAATAAGATTTGTACTTTTTATTAAAAATGAAATATACACATATAAGCCATATAACGTAAGAATGCAGTAAATAATTAAATTATAAGGATTAAATACTTGGGTTTAAGTGGCTTAAAAATTTGAAATACTAAGTTCGAGTGTTGAAATTCCTGTAAAGTTATTTTTAAGCAATTAATAAATAAAATTAATAAATTAAAAATTTCTAATTAAAAAATATATGTTTTGAATAATGTTTTTATTTAATTGTTTAAAATAATAACCAGTTATTAAGAAACCAAAAATAAAAAATGAATTTTTGTCAAATGTTTCATATTTATTGAAAACTACAAGAAACGTTAAATTAACCCTTTAACGTCAAAATTGCTGTTCGTCACCGCCTTCGATAAAATAATGCCGCAGTTGATGGAAACGACAAAATATATTTCTGGATATCTATATCGGGCTATTTTCGATAAAATATTATATATTTTACGACCTTCCTTGCAAATACATGCAGTCACGTACAATATATATAAGCCTGTATGCGTTTTGTTTATCTCCGGTGGTATGTACATACAACCGTACCTTCGTGTCTCCCGTTCGGCCGGCTTCGGCA
The DNA here is from genome assembly GCF_001594065.2 of Cyphomyrmex costatus. Taxonomy (NCBI): domain Eukaryota; kingdom Metazoa; phylum Arthropoda; class Insecta; order Hymenoptera; family Formicidae; genus Cyphomyrmex; species Cyphomyrmex costatus. Next base: position 79,567 of record NW_017280352.1, on the reverse strand, counting down.
GTTTTCGTACATTTTGGCAAAATTTACCGATTGGTTGAACGAAAATCCACTGCGCATCTCCCTTCGTGCTACACCTTGTTTCCTTATACCATGCCCAGGAAGTAAGATATAAGGAGACTCCACTCCGTAAAATAAAAGTGGACCCATTTTAGGTTTCGAGTTCAGCTTCCGATTCTGATGAGTGCGAGTAAGAGAAATGATCATTTCTCTTACTCGCACTCATTATGCGCAGCACTACTAAATTCACGAGCGCTGCGAGTGTCGAGAATCGGAAACGGAACTCGAAACCTAAAATGGGTTCATGTCTTGTAGACTGGCGAGACCGAGTGGAGTCTCCTTATATCTTCCTTCATGACCATGCCAAAGGCGACGACACCATTTGAAGTTGGATAAATTCAACTGTAAACGCGTCAAACGCGACAGTGCTAGAAGTCACTATAATCTAGTTATTTCCCCAATGACGCGTGACGCGCCCATGAGTTCTTACCTTAATAGTAGGAGAAAATTAGCCATATATGTAATCACGGAGTATTAAGACTCCGGAGTCTTAATACTCCGTGTATGTAATATTACATATATGAAATTAGCGCGGCTTAAGCGGGGAGCACAGACTTTTGCATAACGCATAAACCATATACATAAAGAATTTGATTGGCCCATTTTCTTATGCATGAGTCAATGGGCCAATCAAATTCTTTATGTATATGGTTTATGCGTTATGCAAAAGTCTGTGCTCCCCGCTTTACCGTGTGCGGTTCCTAGTTACTTTACCGTCTACCGCGTATGTACCGCGTACCGCGTTCCGCGCTGCATGTAAAATTACCCTTAATCCTGCAACTGGTCCTATCTTTTTTTTCCGAAAGTTGACAACATTGCTAGAATACTGGGCTGCGTTCAGAAATTACGCCTAGGTAACTCTGGGTTATAGTTTACGTTACGTATATTATATCAAAAATGCACCCAAGAGTAATCTGAGTGTAATTTCTGAACGCACCCCAGAACTAACTGGAGTTGCTCCAAGTTGCTCATGAGTTGAATGTGATTGTACAAAAGGTTTGACAGTTCACAGTTTATTAAAAGTTACGAAAAATGGCTTACATAGATAATAATATTCAATCGCTCACAACTAGTGTACCATATTATATGGTACCAGATGGTTTTAATTCAGAACAAAGCACAGGGGTGAGTTATTAGTTATTTTAGGTTATAATGACATTGCAAAGTTGAAATTTAGGATAATTCTACCATGTGCTTTTTGTTTCCTGTTTCTTGCCGTTTGTTTCTTGGATTTTTGATCAAGAAGGCAAGAGCAAACAGCAAGAAACAGGAAACAAAAAGTACATTGTAGAATTAGCCTTAGTAATTTGAAGCTAAAAAACAACGGTAAATGTAAAGATCCATTTCAAATTTTGAAAAAAAATGTACTCAATCGATGTTTTTGCATAAAAATAAATTTAATTCAAAATAGTGTCATTGTGTACTGTAGAGCGAAATATTTATACTGATTCTACAATTGATTCGGTAATAAAAAATCTTACTGGTGCTCTACATTGAGTCAGTAGTCGAAAGTCTTAAATGGTTCGAAATCTTAATCAAAGAAGTTGCTCAATAGCCAACTTGTACAACTGAGGGCCTCAGCACAAAGATAGTTGTAACTGAGTTAGAAAATGTGAGTTGTAGTCATAGTTCATAACTAAGTTATAAAACATGAGTCGTAGTTTGTAAATTGATCTACAATATTTTGATTAATCTACAACTATCACTTATGTTCCATGATTCAGTTATGTGATCATCTTTGTACTTCAACTCTTATGGGCCTTCTACAATAAGCCATAAGTCATAAATCGGAAGTAAGAAACTAAAAATTGATGACTGTGATTGGTCTATTTCTAGCTTATGACTTATGATTTGTGACTTACGGCTTATTGTAGAAGGCCCATTTTAGATTAAACTTCTGATTACCGACTACTGACTCATTGTAGAATTCTTATCAAGTTGACCCTACATGGTTAAAAATACTGTCATTATTAACAAGTACGGACAGTATTAATATACACTGACAGTTTAACATATATTAACAATATTATTGATTGTGTATGGTTAATATTGATGGATTGATGTAGAATACTGACAGTGATATGGATTTTGATTCTTAAACATGTATTGCTTTAATAGAATCCATATTTCACAATTATAGTATGATAGATACACATAAAATTAAAATAATATATTTTAATAATATTGATCATATGAAGTTGTAAGTTACTAAAAATAGTAAGTTACTAATCAGTAATAACAGCATGTATCAATATTTTTAGTAACTTACAACTTTATATGATCAATATTATTAAAATACATTGTTTTAATTTTATGTGTATCTATTATACTATAATTGAATCCAATTATTACTGATCAGTAATAACCGGCATTATTATATTATCTGTTACTGAGTAACTGTTATTGAGAAATAATTTTAATAATCATCAAATTTAAAAAATAACAGTTAACAGACTAAATGGTAATTCTTTTTTTAATTTGAAATTTTATAAGTAAATAAAAGGTAAATTCCAAATTCTAAAAGATTATTTACATTATCAAATATATAAATAAAATATTATATAACATATTGTTTATATATGTCTTAATTTAATCCGAGGAGTCAACCACTATGGGAATCACTGTACGTTTTTTCAGAAATATATTGTAGCAATATAGTAATAAAACAGGCAATGCTAGTAATATTATAATGAAAGGTGATACCAGTTGACTCGTGCGATAAAAATCTGAGGTAGTGAAATTGCCTTGTCAAGTCATGTACACAGGATGTTGGTGTGTGATGATGCGATATATTTATTATAAATTGTACAATTTTTCTCTAACGTTTCGATGCTCGGTTTGGATCCTTATCAAAGAAATCTAATATAACATAGTCATTGTGCTGCCTGGAACACTTTATAATCAAATGATAAATCATGACAATGAGAGATTGTATAAAATAAATTAATGTTAATAATGAAAAGGATTATATTTATGTGTAGAAGAACAATTGTAATTATAAATAGAATAATTGTTATGATTATAATATAAAATTTGTGCAAATAACTTACATGCTATGAATATTAGTTGTAATAAATTGTAAGTATTCTTGTCTAGTGTTCGTGACATAATGTGACATTTAGAAGAACGTTATGAAGGTATATTAAAATTATGGAAATCAAATGTGCGAAAGTAAACAATCATATGTTTTGTCAAAAAGTTCCGTGTCTGTTTGCAAGTTTAAACTGTTTAGTAATATTAAACTGTTAGTAATATTAGCAATAGTAGGAATATGCTAGTAATACATAGCAATACATAATAGATAGCAATACGTAGCAATACATTAACAATACATTAACAATACTTAGCAATATTGCGCATAATAGATGGCGATACACGAGGTAATAGGCAGTATGAGATAACGGATGACAATTGCATTGATACAGCAGTGGCAAAGAAAAATGATAATCTGTTAACGTTGTGCTTATATCCATCGAAATATTTTATGTAATGAACGTTTAAAAAATTATTTTAATTTTAGATTTCTGAAGTATACATCTGGTAAGCGTTTAATTAATCTTCAAAGATATTAGGAGGAATATTATATTTTATCAAAGAAAAACCTGAAAGTAGTTATTATGGCCTTTTTCGTAGATAAGGGCAAAACATTAAAGTTTGATTGTCCTTGTTTAACCAACGTAATAGCATGGAAGAGAATTACATAATAATGCTTTACCTATTATGCACAATATTGCCAAGTATTAATATATTGTTACGTATTGCTATGTATTTCTATATATTGCTAGCATATTCGTACTATTGCTAATGTTGCTAGCATTACTTGTTTTATTATTGTATTACTGCAATATATTTCTGAAAAAATGTATGTAACAAAAAGTTCAAAAACAAATAATTATTATTTTATTTTATTATTCATTACGTTTCTACAAAAAAAATTATATTTTTATTTTAATATAATTTTTTTTAAATTTTAATATAATCCCATAATTTTAGAGTAAACTCGGGTATTATGGTTATACAGATAAGATAGCCATAGGTTGTAATTTTTCTAATAATTTTTATAAGTAGAGAATTTTTATAGTTATTCTAAAATTTATGGCAATCATATCCGTATGGCTACCTTTTTTATACTAATATAATTCTATATATAATAAACAATAATTGAATAAAGGCCGAATGACGATCAAGCAAGATTTAGGTTGCTACAGAATTGTGTGAATTTTATTTACCACGTATGTAGTCTTCTTTAATCGCGCGCCGAAATATTTTCAGTCTTTTACAAACGCAACTCTAAATAACTACCGTAGTAATATCACTAGTTAAATTGACACGCAATCTAACAATATTTGATGCTTATAGCATCTTATTGGATCTTAATAATCTGTTGAAAGACATATATTAAATTTTAATGATTTGTTATTAATTAATGTAAATTAAATTAATAATAAATCAAATTCTGTGAAAAAATATATAATCCATATATAATATTATATATAGGGGAGAATGTCCTAAATCGGACCGTGTTCCAAATCGGATCTTTTAAATTTAAATAAATATAGTTAAGCAAATTTGCGTGCTATTTATAATGTAAAGTTCTTATAACACCGAACATGTGACAGTAGTTTTGCAGTACTCTGTCATAATGTTCATAGAATAGAATATACATTTTCGGCTATCATGCGAAAATTTTTTTAAAAAAGAAAATTCTTGTAAATCATTTAAAAGATGTTAAAAATTTGAACGGTAATTGATTTAAGAGATAATTAAAGAGTGTAGAATTAAAAAATATCAAGAGTTTTGTGATTACTTTTGCGATTTATTGTAAAATTTGTTCTAATAGTTCGAAAGAACTCGTGTCCAAATCGGACCTCTCTTTGGGTGTCCAAATCGGATCTATACAAAAAATTCTAAAAAGATAAGTAAGCCAGTTAATTCATCGAAGAAAGGAGGTTCACCACAATCTGGTTGTGGTACTGATGATTTGAAACTATGAGTTCCAAATCGGACTGGAAAATGCATTTTTACATTTTCTATTATAGTTCAACACAGGTAAGAGATACGTCAAAAGTAAAAATAAAGGAAATTAAATAATCTTTCGAACGGCAATCATATTGGTTTTATTATCACACTTTATTTACGCTTTATAGAGAATTAAAACTGCAAATAGAGACCGGATTTAGACCACTCTGCCCTATAATATACAATTTTTATTTGTACGTTACATTATATATTATCTATATATTCTATATTTTATATTACTATATAATATATATCTATTACATCTCATATTATGTAAAACAAAAAAAAAAATTAATTAATTTTGTTACTTCAATTAAATTCATTAATTTTTATTAATTTATTAATTTTTAATAAATTATTATTGGAATTTAGTGCTGAAAAAAACAAAATAAATATATCTTCAAAAACGTCTTTAAAATATATTGACGATAACACTAGCAATAAAGAAATGGAAGAAAAAAGAAGTAATCAGATAACAAAAGTGTTTAAAATCGAGTCATAAGACGTTTTTTTACATCTAAAAGATGATTTAAACACGTTTTATGTTACAAGTTTAGATTTTGTATTGTTCGAGAATATACTAGAAATACTCTCTCTTATTTAATACTGGTAATACTGGCAATATTGTGACAATACTGATAATAAAATAAAAATATTAGGAATAAGCAGCATTGCTGGCAATACTAACATTACAATAACAATGCCAGCACTAAAGTGTTGTATTGCCATAATTAGCAATCACATTTTTTAAGTAGTGGTTGACTCCTCGATTTAATCATACTATAAAATAAAAATGGAATTTAAAAAATGACCTCTTTTTCCTTATAAATAATTAATCATATTAATATTTTTTAATGGCCTTTCATTGGATGAAAATAAAAAAATTTAAGTTATTAATTAATAATTATATTGACGTAAATTTTTGTGCGTAGAATCTATTATTTTATATTTATTTGTTGAGGCATAAATATGTTAAATAATGACAGGGTTCCTATGGGTCTGGAAAACCGGGAAAAGTCAGGGAATTTAAAATTGGCCAGAGAAAATCGGGAAATGTCAGGGAAAATATAAAAGAATCTGGAATTTTGAACTTTGCTCGTAATTCTCTTAAAATGCTTTCATTCCAAATAATTGTTATAATTTTTTCAACATTATATCTAAGGTTTATAGTCAAGTACATTCAATTATACTGTCAATACCGAAAATTTTAACTTTACATATACTATAGATTTTTAGTGCTGGCAGTATATATTGGAACACAGCTTTAATATTAATACGAGATCCAGGTTTTAAAAGTTAAATTGCCAGTGTCCTGTGCGGATAAAAATAAAGAAGAATGTTTTGTAAATATGAATCCAGAATAACTTCATTAAAATAAGTCCGTAAAAATGAAGTGCACATAATATATAATGTTATATAAACATTTTTGTATTTGTACTTATAAAATTCACTGGCGTAGTTTACGGTTAAAATTTACATAGTTAGTTTATATATAGGGTGAGGCATTTTAATCGCTTCAGGCGAATATCTTACAAACTAAGAGAGATACAAGAAAAAGTTTTATATAAAAGTTGTATGTTTTCTTGGGGGAAAGAAGGTGGAAATAGTGGATTTTGGATAGGGTGCACTACTAAGGCTAGGTCAAGAGGTCAACATGAATTTTTTAAATAGAAATCCCCTATTTTTTTGCGTATTCTTGTAGCACACTTCGAGAGCTTTTTAAAACACTATAATAAAATATTTTTTCATGAAGTACTTTTCGAGTTATAAGGTTTGAAAGTTATAATACTGGCCGGCATTAGCTTTACTTAAAATATCCAATGAACGACTAAAACCTCTTGAATGTTGTTCAAGATCATGATCTGGATAACAATTATCAAGATCAAGGCCAATGGAGGTTGCAACTCTTATTTTCATTTTTGCAATGAAAATTTATTTTTACGTAAAAATGAAAGGGTTTTAACCGTTATTTGGATATCTTGAGCAATGCTAATGTCAGCGATACTGTAACTTTCAAGCCTTATAACTCGAAAAGTACTTCATGAAAAAATATTTTATTATAGTGTTTTGGGAAACTGTCGAGGTATGCTACAAAAATATGCAATAAAAAATAGGAGGTCCATTAAAGAAATTCATGTTAACCTTGATCTGATCTTGGTAGTGCACCCTATCCAAAATTCGTTATATTTCCACCTTCTTTCTCTCCAAAAAATCTACAACTTTTATGTAAAACTTTTTTCTGTCTTAGTTTTTGAGATATTTGCCTGAGGCGATTAAAATGACTCACCCTGTATATGTTGAAATTGTTTTCTATATATATTTATTTAAATAAACTATATTTATTTAAATAAACGAATATATAAAGATATATTTTAACGTATGAAATAATATACATATTTACTAGAAATATTAAAAAAGAAAAGATTATTTATGAAAAACTATATATCTGAAAGAAAAAAAAAACTCAGAAATAGACAAACACTTACACAAAAGTGGCAGCTTTTATAAATAAGATACATATTTGTTATTTATATTTATATACTCTTCTTTATCACTTACAAAATTTTACTCAAATATCTGCAAAGAGACATGATTATGGATTTATTACCTAAAGTCCCCTTATCTTAATTTATGAATTCACTGTTAACTTTTTACGTCAAGTGATGCAGTGTTTAAAGCTGTCTTACAATCTGTTTACAGACATCAATTATGGCATGTGAGTTTAATGGTGGCGTGGTAATAGGTGCTGATTCTCGAGGTACAACGGGGTAAAGTATTATTATTTAGCAAAGCTTTATTGATTATTCCCTATGATTTTAACTTATATAATTTATTTACACATAATATTAATTTACATAATATTTTTTAGAACTTATGTTTCCAATCGTTTTGCCGATAAATTGACGAGAGTGACGGATTATATTTATTGCTGTCGATCTGGCTCGGCAGCAGATACTCAGGCAATTTCTGATATTGTAGCTTATCATTTAGGATTACATCAGTAAGATATCAAAAGACATTTATAAAAATTATCGTATCTATTCTATCTAAGATATTAAGTTATGTTATTATTTTAGGATGGAACTTGGAATGCCACCTTTAGTGGAAACTGCTGCCAATGTATTCCGTGAAATATGCTATAACTACCGAGATTCTTTAATGGCCGGGATTCTAGTTGCAGGATGGGATAAGCAGAAAGGTGGTCAGGTTTACAGTATTCCTATAGGCGGTATGTGTGTTAGACAACCAATTTCAATTGGCGGTTCTGGCTCAACATATGTCTATGGCTATGTAGATGCTCAATACAAACCCAATATGTCGAAAGATGAGTGTCTCAAGCTGGTAGAGAATAGTAAGTATTGTAAAAAAAGATTCAGCAGTTTACAAACTAATGACTTCAATGTTTCTTTTAGCACTTGCATTAGCAATGGCTCGTGATGGTAGCAGTGGTGGTGTAATACGAACTGGTGTGATTACAGAGAAAGGAATTGAGAGAAAAGTCATACTAGGCAACGAATTGCCGCGCTTTTATGAAGGGTGAAAATTATGTCATTCAATATGTTTATAATATGTGTATGTTTAATATAAAATATATTTCTAGAAATTTATGCAAAATATATGCCACATTTGCTAATTAAAATTAAAGGAAAAATTGTAATTAAATATTTTTCTTTTGTTTCTTCGCTATTTATCCTGGGAGAATACAACAAATATTGTTATTCTAACAAGCAATAAAATATAACAATATTATAGAAATTTTTAATTAACTGTTAATTTTCATGCTGATCATTTAGAAGTATTGATCACATGCTGGGATATTATTATACTTATTATTGTATAATATTTCTGTTATGAAATATTTTTAGCCATTTTTATACAAGAGATTTTGTTTTATATAAAAAGACTCGTGCTAATCGCGCGTGCAGTTCTTAATTTTATCAAAATATATCCGTATCTTTTACTAAATTTAGACTATTATCTACTTGCGAGTCTTGTAACTGCGAGGTATATTTATTAGTCGTTCGTTTTATACTCCATACTTTGTGCCTATTGTCAGTTTAATTAGAAGATTGTCACAATGACACTATCGTGATGCGCGTAATCGCGGCGCGGCGTAACGCTCCGAACTCTTTTAGGTTCCGCCATAGTTCGCGTGATCTTTGTCAAGGTAGTCATCTCTTGGCTTTCGCGATAGATTTATCATTTTTGCATATGATATACGCCATCCTTGTTTTACGTATAATACGATCGATCTAATAGGATACCGATTTGTCCTAATGTAGTCTTTATCTTTTATTAACAATCGCGTGTGTGGACGTTTATATTTTTTGAAATTATAAACTGTTATTAATTTATTTTACACATCTATAAAATATAATTTCTAATCAATATTTCGCAATACGAGTGATAATTTGTCATTTCAATGTTTAATTTAATAGTCCATTTTTTTTATTCTCGCGCTAAAGTGATTTAAGTGATTAAAGAAATTGTTAATTCGAAAATTTATATATATATACATATATATATATATATAAGCAGGTAAAGATTGTTCTTTTTAGATACTTTAATACTATAACAAATGTACATAAAGTAAAATAGCTCTCGAAAAGAAAGTGTTTGCTCATTTTGTCTTTGCAAGGATATATACATAATAAGAATTTTACTATTTGTAATAAATGGATAACGAAATAATAAGAGTATACTGCTAAATATTTTATTTATACATTTTTTAAAATTTAATTTTTAAAATATGTTATAAGATTGTTAATCAGAAATTATTTAAACAATATCGATTTAAGAATTTTATTATAATTTTACTTTCAATTTTACCATATTTTTTAAATTCTGTTTTATCGAGCACAGAATGAGCTTAATTTTATCTAAATATTTTATATTTTATATTTAGATAAAATTTATAATCGAAATTTATAATTTCAAACATTGATACGATTTTTAATGTAATTTTTGTAAGCACTTTATCTATTATTTAATTTTTTTATTGTTATAGATATATTTTATGAATTTAAATATTTATTAGAGAAAAATTTTCCATAATTTCTATTTCATTCTATAACTTCTTAAAAAAATTCTTACATTTAAACTTTCTATACAAAAACTTTTCAGAAATAAAAAGTTTGCTTTCAGAATTCTTTATACAGGGTGTTATTTTTAATTGACCACTTCACGTACCTCTAACAGTATATTTTTGATAAATGTTTCAGACAAAAAGCGGTATGATTTTAAGGGATCAGACATAAGAGCCATAAGATGGTTCTTTATATTTGACTTTGGGTGATATTGTCAAGGTCAGGGAAAAGTCACTTAAATTTTTTCAATGAAAACCCCATATTTTTTATTATATATTCTTATAACTTGTCTTGAGAGTTTTTCAAAACTATAATAAAATATTTTTTTATTAAGTACTTTTTGAGTTTTAATATTTGAAAGTTACAGTATCGCTAGTATTTAGTATTAGCCTATGTGTTCGATCGATGGTTAAAACTTAAGTCTTTAAACTCGAAAAGTTTTAATGAAAAAACATTTTATTATAGTGTTTTGGGAAGCTGTCGAGATAAGCTACAAGATTATGCAATGAAAAATAGGGAGTTCTATTTAAAATTTTAAGTGATCTTCCCTTGACTTTGTCCACCTAAGATCAAATCAATGATACTATTTTATATCTTCCTTAAAATTATTCAACTTTTTGAAACATTTTTTTCTAAAATGCCCAGTTTAAGAGATATATTTGAGGTGGTTAATTAAAATAGGACATCCTGTATACAGGGTGAGGCATCTAAACACGTCTCTCTCGAAACTATTCTACTTTCATCTGAAACATTTTTTCGTATCATCAAAAACAAGCAAGTTATTTCGGTGACCATTTTAAATACCTCACCCTGCATACGAATTATAAAAATTTTTTTATTTCTCATTCTATAATTTTTGAAGAAAATTTATAGAAAAAGTTTTAGATATCTTTAAGAAATTTCAAAATATGAAAAATTCTTAAAAATAGTCAAAATATAAAATAAGTATTTAAAATTATACATCGGTATACAGGCAAATAGAGTCACAATGTTAGTTATAATTTAACGATACTTTTTTTGGAAATTAAGAGAGTTCGTAAGAAGATTACACTTGGATTTGTGAACGATACTTATTACATCTAATTCGTGATCCAACGATTACGAGCTATTCCGGACGTTTCGGCAATAGTTTTTGCCATCTTCAGCGGTGGATGTTATCAATTCGTATTTAGATTGAATTCTTAAGTTGTCTAACAAGTATAAGCACAACCATCGGCCAATGAAGTTCCTCGGCTTATTGGTAACGATATTGCTGTTCTTAGATTAATGTATATCACATATTCGCATACACAGAACACAAGTACTCTCCAACATAATTATTATTTTAGACCAAATATCTCACTTTAATTTAATTATGTAATTTAATTAATTACAGTTTAACCATAAGATTAACAACACAATTTTACTTAAGACATGTTTGTTATATCTAAAATTATATAATTAAATTAAAGTGAGATATTTTGTCTAAAATAATAATTATGTTGGAGAGTACTTGTGTTCTGTGTATGCGAATATGTGATACATTGGGTGCATTCAGTACTACAATTGCTCACTGAGCGCTCAGTGAGCGCTATCCATGAGCGCTCAATGAGCGATTTCTACGTACTAGATGAAATGTTCTCTTGATAATGCTTGATAAATTACTGAGCGCTCAGTGAGCACTCTAGAATCGTGTATTGGAGGCAAGTGTTTACTAGCTGCTTATTGAGAGCGCTCATAATTTTTCATCAATTTTGGTGAGCGTAAATTTTTGTCGCTCACATCGCTCTTAAGCATTCATGCTTTCACAGCTTCACAAAGAAATAATAAATGGTAGTATAATAAGTAAGAAATATAATTTAAAGATAAAATATCTGTAAATAAGTTATTCTACATACGAATAAAAACATATTCGCGTGATAATTCCTTTTGTGACAACTTTTAATTATAATGTTTTAGAATTAGAGTTATT
>NW_017280352.1:62819-66833 GCF_001594065.2 Cyphomyrmex costatus | reverse complement strand
CCCTGCTTAAAAGAATCGATAGAAACGGATAGAATACGATAAAGATTTAAGGTCTATCGTTACCTTACCGCTTCTATCGTGTTTTTACTAAGTATTTTCAACTGAATATTTCTATCGTTCTCAATGCGCATATTCCGAGAAACGAATATCGCGTATACGGCTCTATACAATATAGATTCTGTCGCTCTCTATCGGGACAAATATGAGACTTCCGATTAGACGTATTGCAACGTATCGTCACAGTATATACAGTAGCGCAAGTCTCTGTCGGCACCTTTGATGTTACTGTAGCTAAAAATGAACTGCCCATGCGCGATCGAGGCGCGTAACCAATCAGGGCACTGTATTCTATCTCACTTCTGCCACAGTTATACTGTGCTTCTGCTCTCTGTTTATAACCTTTTCTCTCTTTCTAATTTATATTCTAACAATGTCCTAACCCAATTAGCACATTTGAACATTTAATACGCGTACTAACAAGTAACTTTTATAAAATTATCTTAATTTATTCCATTATTCACAGCGAATACAGAAAATCAATAGTTCTCGTTTACACTATATATAGATTTTTAATACTCACAGTGAAAAACGAGACGCATTTGAAAGAGAAAATGAAATAAAAATTAAACATATATGATGCACATTTACTTCTTAACACTATATTTTGTAATTAAATATACCCACAAAATATATTATTATTAATTAATTGTACAGCAATATTGCATGTATAGCATATATATACGCAATTAGAACAGGAAGTCACAATAAAGTCAAAATGACATTAAAATGATTGAAAAATGACTTTTAATGATCATTTTGTAATAATTTTGACATTATTTTGATACAATGATGACTTATTTTGCTCGGATATATAATTAATGTGGTATTTCATTATTTTTGAAATATCATATGGCTCGAATAAAATTACTTATATTTATTATTTTTTTTTTATATTGAATATAGTAACCACAGATATTAGGAAATGCAAGAATACTCTCAAGTTCTCTCTCTCTCTCTCTCTCTCTCTCTCTCTCTCTCTCTCTCTCTCTCTCTCTCTCACACATAATTTTGTAATTAAACTTTTTTTATTTACAATGACTATTATATTATATTATATACTACATAGCCCAGTTAAAATCCATTTTAGAAAGGAAGTAATTCCATATGGGCTGCCCGTTGCTGGAAGGGTGTCTTTTTGGATCATAATGAAGGTACAAAAAGCCCACCCCCGTATCGTGTACGCTACAAAAATTCCAGTGCAAAAAAGGTGCAAAAAATAGGTTTTTCGTCAATAAGTCAAAAAGTATCACTTTTAGGGGAAAAAGTGAAGACGCGAAAGTTGTAGAGAATTTAATTTTACGCAAAAAAGGTCATTACAAAAATTTTGTACGAGCACTTGTAGTCGAAGTAGATTTTTTGTAAGCAAGGGCCATTTTTTGAGAAATGAGAAAGTCTCGAGCGCGTTACGCATTTGTCGTCGATAAAGCAAAAATGGCGCGTCGGATCGGAAAATGGTTCAAATGAAAGTTATAGACAATTTAATTACGAACAACTTCTTTCTTATAGTTTTTTTTGTACGATCAATATTGGCAGAGATATGAATTTTTTTAACATTTATTATCGTTTGTCGAATATACTTTGTTCATGATAAAATCACTAATAACTCAAAATCTATAGCTCTAACAGAAATTTTACATCTTATAACAGTGAAAGATAATTAAATTTCGAAAATTTTGGTATATATAAAAACTTATTTTGGAAATATGTGAAATGCGATAATGCTAAAAAACCAAAAAAATTGCCGCATTTTCGTGTATTTTGTAAAAAAAGTTACTAGTGGTGAGTTGTACGTCAAATATTGCCTCTACATTTTTTGAAGAGAATTAAATTACCTTTAAATCCTTTTTTTATTCATCTGTCTACGTTGTTTTGTTTTCGAAATACAGCTGTTCAAAGTTTGTTTTTGAAATGTAATTTGGAGCAACATTAATGATGTATTGTAGAAATATGTACAAAATAATTTTTTAAAAATTGGATTTCACTTATTTTCAATACATTATAATCATACAAAAGTAATGTAACCATATAAGTTGGTATGCGGAAGTGGCAAGTTATTAAAAAACACCCTCGAAAAGTGGTGTTTTTTGAAGAAATGATAGAGAAGTCATCCTTTTACTCCTTTTTTTGCTGATATCTTTTTATTTACTGATTTTACGAAGAAAATGCATCAGATCAAAATGAAAGGTAATAAAATTTGCTACAAAACCAGTACCTTGGCATTCGATTATTAATAAGCAGTGTTGTGCTATAGATTATTGAAAATGTCTGCTATTTTCAATTTTCGGCAACATGAAATTTTCAGTCTTTTTCAATTTTAAAAATAATGTACTTAACAATTTTTGAGATTTTTTTCAAGTATTTCCAGTGATTCTGTATACATGTAGGTATCGGTATGCACGGTACCATATTTTTAGGATGAGTAGTACAGAAGAAAGGGCCCGCCGTCGGGCAGCATGGTGAGTTGCAGGTATGTATATACAAACTTTAAACAGCTGTATCTCGAAAACAAGACAACGTAGGCAGATGAATAAAAAAAGGATTTAAAGGTAATTTAATTCTCTTCAAAAAATGTAGAGGCAATATTTGACGTACAACTCACCACTAGTAACTTTTTTTTACAAAATACACGAAAATGCGGCCATTTTTTGGGTTTTTTAGCATTATCGCATTTCACATATTTCCAAAATAAGTTTTTATATACACCAAAATTTTCGAAATTTAATTATCTTTCACTGTTATAGGATGTAAAATTTCTGTTAGAGCTATAGATTTTGAGTTATTAGTGATTTTATCATGAACAAAGTATATTCGACAAACGATAATAAATGTTAAAAAAATTCATATCTCTGCCAATATTGATCGTACAAAAAAAACTATAAGAAAGAAGTTGTTCGTAATTAAATTGTCTATAACTTTCATTTGAACCATTTTCCGATCCGACGCGCCATTTTTGCTTTATCGACGACAAATGCGTGACGCGCTCGAGACTTTCTCATTTCTCAAAAAATGCCCCTTGCTTATGTTACGTCCAAGCTCCGATTCCGGGAGGAGCTGCGGAAGGGCGCAACGAACTCTGCCCGAGATTCGGTCACGCTCGATCCCCAAATTTCGGAAGGGGCAACGGAGGAGCGTCACCGAGTTCGGGCTCTCGCAGGTACACACCGTGGAGTGTCCTGCGAGTCGATCGTACCTTTAAATGCTCCGGAAAATGGGTCAGTATCTCGAAAGAGACACTATGACGCCTTTTTCCGTGAGCGGTCACGATCGTTGGTCCTTTAATTTAGGTCAGGGAACTTAATCCCTATTACCTGGGAATGGACCTGTGCGATCTAACGGGAATGGATGAAGGAATACGAGGAAGGGTTTAAGAAATTAAGTTAAAGCGGGTTTTGCATTTTAAAATTAAAGGCTCTAGCAGGTTAAGAAGGGGTCAATCGGCCCCCAAACGGATTATGACCAGTATGTCACCAAAAAGTTCGTTGACCCGAAAAAAAAATTTGGAGAAATTTATAATTCCGTACACCTCCTCTTTTCGGAGATATTGCCTTATGAAGTATTTTCATATTTTATTTTTGTCACGAGACCTATCAGATACAATTTTATTAAAAAAATTTGGGCATACAAAACGTATCAAAAGGTATTTGAAAATATTTTTTGCGAGATGTTTTTCCAACCTAACCATAATTTTTAAAAAATTCCTGAAAACTTATAAGTGACCCCCTTTTGTTAGTTTATGATTGGCAACCTCGCAAAAATTCAAAAACATGTATTTTTAAACTTATTTTCACCCTGAATTTTTTCAGAATTTTTTGAACCCGGCATCATGCCTAAAAAAATTAAAACTCGCCTAAAAAGGCAAAAAATCGCCATAAAATATATATCAAGTAGCCATAAAGCCCTAAAAGGCTCATAAGATAGCCTGCAGACATAGGTAAGATAGCAAGATAACCCTAA